>NW_028229439.1:0-15150 GCF_041138505.1 Cibotium barometz | reverse complement strand
GCAGCTATATTTTTATGTGGTATAAACTTTGAGCAAACATGTCGGATAATCCAGTACAGATTGTTGGTGAAAAGCTGGATAGGAAGAACTTCCAGGCATGGAAGTACAGGATCAAAAGTTTCTTGAAGGGAAAAGATTTTTGGAATCTCATTATAGGTGCTGAGCCAAAGCCAGAGCTACCCCGACAACCTACACAGCACAACAGGTTATAGCTCATAAGCAATGGTCAGAAAGAGCATTCAAAGTGTTGCATTATCTGTCTATATGTATTTCGGATGCTATGCTCATACACATACATGATGCTGAGAATCCCAAGGATGCATGGGATACATTGGTGAAGTTGTTTGATACAGACACGAGTGCTCGCAAGTCTCAGTTGCGACAACAGATACATAATGTGAAGCAGAATAGAAGGAGCATCCATGATTATGTGCAAGAAATAAAGAAGTTTGCAGATGCATTGGCAACAATAAATGCCCCCATGCCTGATGATGATTTGGTAGACATTACCTTGCGTGGTCTTGGGAAGGAGTATAAATCTTTTGATACATCCATCTCGGTTCGGAGTACAGGTTTACCAGACTTTGATGAGTTGGTTTCACTCTTACTTGTTGAGGAAATCAAACTCAGTGATTCTTTTCTGGATGCATCTACTAGCCATGATGATAATGGCAGAAATGAGGCTTTCTATTCGCAAAGAGGTTTTAGAGGCAGGGGGAGATTCGCATCACATGGCCGTGGTAATGGTCGTGGATGGCAGGACAGGTCACCACAACAGAATTTTCAGCCTTCATATGGTGCTAGAGGTGGTCGTGGTTATACACCTCAGAGAGGCAGAGGTAATCCTCGTGGTAGAGGACGTAGGCAAGGCCAACAAACATCTATGCAAGATGTGGAATGCTATTACTGTGGAAAATTTGGTCATATGGCAAGAGATTGTTTCCGCAAAAAACAGAATGATTTGAGAGGGGGTAGAGCACAACGTGGTGGACATTATGGTGGACATTATGCACAACATGGTGGAAATTATGCATCAAGCAATAATGATGGCACTGCAAATCACTTGTTTGCCATGAAACATGTTGTGGGATCGATGATGACAAATGCTGAGAATGATGATACTTGGTATATGGACTCTGGAGCATCAAACCATATGACTTGTCATGGTGAATGGTTTGAGCATATGAAGCCTATGGATGTGAAAGGTTATGTGGAAACAGGAGATGATACTCAACATGCCATTACACATGTTGGAAGTGTACCATTGGTTATGCACAATGGTCAAACAAAATCTATGTCAGATGTATAATTGTATTGTATGTGCCTTCGATTACAAAAAGCTTGGCCTCAGTTGGTCAAATGGTGGAACAGGGATTACAGGTTCGTTTCAACGAGCATGGTTGCTTCGTTGAGGATTTCAAACATGGATGTAGAGTCATTGCTAAAGGCAAGAAAGAAGACAGGTTGTTTAAGCTGGATGCTGGAATTCCTGAGTTAAAATCAGCCATGTTCTCTAAAAGCAGAAATGTGGTACATGACATTGATATGTGACATAAGAGGATTGGATATGTCAATATACAAAGGTTAAAGAACATGCACGCAAGAGGCATTGTTGGTGGGCTGCCTAGATTCAAGTATGATGGGAATATGCATGTTTGTGAAACCTGTCAGTTTGGAAAGCAAGCAAGGTTGAGGTTTCCTAGAGAAGGAAACATGAGTAGCAGGCCACTTGAGATAGTACATAGTGATGTACGGGGT
The DNA here is from genome assembly GCF_041138505.1 of Cibotium barometz. NCBI lineage: Eukaryota > Viridiplantae > Streptophyta > Polypodiopsida > Cyatheales > Cibotiaceae > Cibotium > Cibotium barometz. The sequence continues at coordinate 13,392 of NW_028229439.1, read as the reverse complement.
CCTGCACAAAACCCATCTATCAAAGGTAGTTTATACTATGTGACATTCATTGATGATTTCAGCAGAATGACATGGATATACTTTCTCAGAGAGAAAAGTGAAGTGTTGGAAAAGTTTATGGATTTCAAAGCTTTTGCAGAAAAGCAATATGGTTCTTGGATTAAATGTTTGAGGACAGATGGAGGTGGTGAATACACCTCAAATGCTTTTGAGCATTTCTTGAGGAAGCATGGTATAAGAAGACAATTGACTTGTAGGTATACACCTCAACAAAATGGTGTGGCTGAGAGAAAGAATAGACTCATATGTGAAGTGGCCAGGGCGATGCTCAATGAAAAGAGCATGCCAGATTATTATTGGGTAGAAGCTTGTGCTACCGTGGTGTATATACTGAATAAAACACCTACAACAGCCATACATGGAAGTACGCCAGAGATGCGGCTTACAGGTTTTCGACCAGACATTGGACACCTCAAAGTATTTGGATGCATAGCTTATGTACATGTGCCTGATGAAAGAAGGAGGAAATTGGATCCTAAGGCAGAAAAGTGTGTATTTGTTGGATATGCACAGGATCGAAAGGTATACAAATGTTACAATCCACAAACTAGACAAGTGGTTATCTCACGAGATGTGGTGTTTGATGAGCTTGCTAGTTGGTACAAAGCAAAGGATGAGGGTGTCATTGAGTCACTTGAAGCTGATGTGCCTGTAAACTTGCCACAAGCAAGTTCTAGTTCTACTTCTATGTCTGGGCCAGCAGAAGCTGAGAGTAGCACTGTACGTCCATGGTCAGGACGTTTGAGGCATGAGAGTGTGAGCACTGGGAGTAGTGCTGTGGATAAAGTCAAGAAGAAGGTTGAAGGAATTGGAATTACAGGTTATGAGTCATCTAGTTCAGAGAGTTTAGATGAGGAACTTGGCATACCTGTTTTACGCACACCTGGTGCTAGGCAGGATAGATATGTGCCACCACATGCTAGAGTGACAGGTGTTCAGAGTGATCCGCATGCATTGCGGAGATCCCAAAGGGTCAAGTATCCAGTTGACAGGTTGACATACCGTGATTTTGCTATGCATTATGCATATATGACGTCTTGGTGAAGCATGTGGAACCTACATGTTATACAGAAGCTATTGGAAAGCATGTATGGGAGAAAGCAATGGATGTTGAGATGGACGCAATGACACATGGGATTTGGTTGCATTACCACAGGACAAAAATGTCATTGGTTGTAAATGGGTTTACAAAGTGAAATGCAAGTCTGATGGTTCCATTGAGCGACATAAAGCAAGATTGGTAGCTAAGGGTTATGTAAATGGGTTTACAAAGTGAAATGCAAGTCTGATGGTTCCATTGAGCGACATAAAGCAAGATTGGTAGCTAAGGGTTATGCACAAACCCAAGGTTTGGACTATGATGAAACATTTAGTCCAATGGCAAAGATGGGAACAGTAAGAGCAGTCATTGCTATGGCTGCAGCTAATGGTTGGGAAATGCATCAAATGGATGTTAAAAATGCATTTCTAAATGGTGATCTACAAGAAGAGGTTTATATGGCACAACCAGAAGGTTATGTACACCCAAAGTATCCCACTCATGTATGCAGATTGAAAAAGGCATTATATGGTTTGAAGCAAGCACCTCGTGCTTGGAGTGATAAGATGAGAAGATATCTTATCTCCCTTGGATTTCAGGTTTCTACAGCAGATTCTTCACTCTATGTGAAGAAGACAGATCATGGGATTGTTTTACTTGTCATCTATGTGGATGACTTGATTATCACAGGTGATCATGGTACAGATGTGATGCATGTCAAGATAGCATTGAGTGGGTAATTTGACATGAAAGATTTGGGTGAGTTAAGATACTTTCTTAGAATCGAAGTGATCAAAGACCATGCAGGTACATGGTTAGTGCAACGCCAATATGCATTGGATATGTTGGTAAAATATGGCATGACAGGGTGTAAGCCTATGAGTACACCTTTGGAGCAAAATGTGAAGTTACGGGCTGATTATGGTGAGGAGTTGGATGATCCATCTATGTAAAGAAAGATGGTTGATAGTCTCATTTACATGACTATCACATGCCCGGATTTGAGTTATGCTGTGGGGCTAGTAAGCTAGTTTATGCAGAGCCCCAAAAAACCTCATTTGGATGCAGTGAGACGCATTATGCGATATGTAAAGACCACAGCACATTATGGTCTACTTTATGAGAGTGGTAAAGGCTTGGATATACATGGCTACACAGATGCTAATTGGGCCGGTAGCTCATATGATAGGAGGTCTACTAGTGGTTATGCTTTTACACTTGGAAGTGTCGTGGTGAGTTGGAGTAGCAAGAAGCAACCTATAGTTGCTTTATTTAGTACAGAGGCTGAATATAGGGGTGCAGCCATTGCTACTTATGAGGCAGTATGGTTAAAGAGTCTCTTGGCCTATTGATGGCAAAGTTATCATTCATTGTGACAACATGACCAGTATACAGTTGGCCAAGAATCCAGTATTTCATGCGAGGACCAAACACATAGAGGTCCATTATCACTTTGTCAGAGAGAAGGTGTTGGATGGTATAGTTGATCTACAGTATGTGAAGACTGATGAGCAGGTGGCTGACATCTTTACCAAGCCACTTAGCAGGGAAAAGTTTGAGTACTTCCGTACTATGTTGGGAGTACATGGGATGAGCTTGAGGGGGAGTGTTGAGAGCTTTGATATCCCAAGCTCATCTACATCTTCATCTATGGCAGTACATCATGAGCTTGAGAGGGGCTGTTGAGATTCAAGCTCGATGTCAGTGTGAGCCAGCTATGCTATGTGCTGGCATGTTAGGTAGGAACATGTGTGAGACATAAATGACCACGTCCAGCTGGTCATAGTGTGTGGACATTAGCTAGGATTAGATGTGTGTGGACGCAACTCATAGTGTGGTGTGTGTATTATGGATTATGGCTTTATGCATTGTGTGAGAAGGGAGATGGCTTCCCTCTATGGTTAGGTTTTGCAATATACATCAGGTTTTGCTCCTGTGTGTGTGTATCCTCTCCCTCTACCTATCTTTCAACAGCTTTGACTTCGGCCTCCTCTAGAATTTGGAGACATTTTAGGCTGTGGTACTAGAGGGCTACCTTTCCATGGGTCATGAGAGATTCTTTGCTGATGATGGCCCCATGGAAGGCTTAGGCATAAGAGCCCAAAAAATCATTTTTGGGCACTATGCTAGCCTCTTTCTCTGACTTGCTGAGGATCCAGTGGCATTAGCTTGAGTCGCAAGCAGCAGCTGGGGTCTCAAGAGCTTCTGACTCTGAGGCCGACATATGTACATGAATATCGCATCAGTCTACCGACTGGTGGGGTTGATATGATCTTTTCTTTTCTTTCTTTCTTTCTTTCTTTCTTTTTTTAAATATAAATAATAGGTTATTTGGATTGAGGAATTGTTAATGTAGGAGCAATCATGGGGTGTGTTAATAGTCAGGGGGGAAAGCTGTGGCATGAAGGTTGAGTTTGTGAATCTGCAGGCCATAAAAAAGTCAGACGAGAAAAGTCACGCGTGAAAAATTAGACATGAAAAAATGAGGCATGAAAAAATCAAGCGTGAAAAGTTAGACGTGAAAAGGTGAGCCGTGAAAAAGTCACGCATGAAAATGTTAGACGTGAAAAGTCACGCGTGAAAAGGTAAGGAGTGAAAAAGAGCCGTGAAAAAGTTAGGCATGAAAAAGTCAGGCGTGAAAAGCTAGATGTGAAAAAATGAGGCTTGAAAAGGTGAGCCGTAAAAAAGATAGGCGTGAAAAGTTAAACGTGAAAAGGTGAGCCGTGACAAAATGAGGCATGAAAAGTTAGACGTGAAAAGGTGAGCCGTGACATTGTTAGAGGTTCACGAACCTGAGTTTCTGTGAAACTGCAAGATGTTATTGTGAATCGTTTATTATGGTTGTTTATTTATGAGGGTTTTTTCATTTTTTAATTTTATTGTAAAGATACATATGTGAAAATTCCATGAAGACATTGTTTATACTAATTGCAATGTATGTACACAAGATTTTATGAATCCGTGAAGATCAAAAACACAAGAAGAAGAAAATGAAAAGAAAAGAATCAAGCTTCCACCTCGAAATGAGATAGTCGAAAAGGACAACATTCGGAGATGGCGGGTTGGGAGATACAAACGGAAGCTGAGCGCAATCAAAGATTCAAAGCACACAATGCAAAATGATGAAAAAGGAAAGAATTTCGATTTTATAATGCAACCATTGGACAGGGCGGCTGCCTTAATGAAGAACACCACATGGCGCTGCTTGATTGGCCCATGAGAAATTACCATTTCACGGCGTGAACGTTTTTTTGAATTTTTCATGGCATGAACCTCTATGATTTTGTTCGCGGCACGAACATTTTTGATTTTTTTTCACAGCGTGAACGTTTTGGAATTTGTTCACAGCATGAACCTTTTCGAAGTTTGAATGCATAAGATCAATACCTTCTCATTTTTTCCTTCATGCTCAAACAGTCAAACATGCACATGATGAGTGAATGACACCTTGCTTACCTCGTACCAATTGTGTAACCATTGGACACCCTTTTGTTTTATTGCCCCACAAGAACCAAGGGGTCACCTGGGCACTTTTGGGCATTTGTTGATGCAGTCATTTTAGCTCTATTCGGGAGTTTTTATTGTTCCTTCCACCCAACTGAACAATGTTATCACTGTGCCTTGTGGTGGAGGGCTTCTGTCTGTGTCTCCTTGCTGAACTTCCTTTTTTCTACCATTAGGTTCCTTGTTCAACACTGTAATCGGAGTGGGTACTTTCGTTGTTTTGGCAATTCCTAACCCATTTGGCTGAGTTGTCTTTTTCCTCCACACAAGGGTTGGCGAGGTTATTGCTTGAGCTGGGAGTTGATGTTGTATGCTCTTACCACCCTCTTTTTTATGATTTGAACTTCTCGTGGTATTGGCCACTGAGTGGGGTTTGGGTACCCATATTGCCGTATTGCCTTGGTAGTATCCTTGTGCTCGTAGTAAGTCCTTTTGGATCCATTGCTTATGGAACCTTTGAGGTCCCTTGGGATGCTTGGAGTCCACCAATCTGTTTATATCAGCAAGGTCTGACTTTTGAATTTTGTACAGATTCTTCTTGTGGTTCCCATATCATTCATGGTGTCCTTTTTGTCGGGTTGATTTTTAAGTTGAATCTTAAGCACCCACTTCGTGTACCCTTGGATGTTGGGTATTGTGTGTGCAAACTTCGTGGAATGGATGCTGGTTCTGTTTTCTGAGGTGTTGCCAACTACACGTTGTTGTTTGTTTATCAGTTATGATTTGTTTCTCTCTTTGTCAAGCTCTACAAGGGTATGGACATGACCTTGTCGGCCATGCTTAACAATGTTGTCATTTCTTCCCATTGGATATTGCATTTACTTGCACAGATCCAAGATCATCCTAGAATCATTACTTCTTCCATGGAACCTGCCAGGCATGACAAACACCTTCCTGAGACCAAGGAATTATTTCTGATGAAAATGTTAACATTTAAAAATCCTTCGGCTTCCATGGTTATCACAAGTGAACACTTTGTACTTGCACATTAGTGGGTTCAAGGTGTGGTCTATCTAATGCTACCCAGGTTTCATATGAGATCAAGTTATGACTTGACCCTGTATCTACTAATGCAATGCTTGTTGCATGGCCTTTAGCTGTAGTAAGTCCCACCTTAAGTCGTGCTAGCTCAATGTTTAGTTCCTCTTCGTCCAAGAGAGTCACAGAAGCCATGTTGACATGTATTAGTCTATTGTGCAGTAATTGTTTGGCTTTGGCCTCCCTAGCCTTAGCTTCTTCTTGAGCCTACTGGATTTTTTCCTTTGCAAGTTGTTTCTGTTGTTTTAAGAAATGTTCTTGCAAGAGCATCTCTTGGGTCAGTGGTCCAAAATATTTTTTTAATTTACTTCCATTTACGTAACCCTCCAATTGGTATGCCGTCTCAATAGTCTCAATTCGAATAGACCCCTGAGGTGTAATCTCTGATACTCGAAATGGTCCTAGGCATCGGTATTTGAGTTTCTTTTCCTAGTGCTTCCGACACCATATATGAGGACAAGGTCCCCCGTTTCCAATTCTTTTTGCTTAAGGTTTTTGTCCAACCAATGTTTCCTGTGTAGTTTTTCAATCATGAGTCCATGTGATACTATCAGCCTGGCCTCATCAAGCTTCTCTAAGTCAATTAGGCTTTCAGCTAATGCATTCTCCGTCAGACGTTCTTGTACGGCAATCCTTAAGCTTGGGACTAAGTATTCCATGGGCATAACTACTTCAACACCGTAAGCTAGACGGAAGGGAGTGTACCCCGTTGCTACCTTATAGAAAATATGCTCATAGGGCTGCTTTCAGCTTATGTTCCCACTCTATTCGACTTTCTTCCAAGGTTTTTGTCAAGATAGTACACAAAATTTTGTTTGTACTCTCTGCTTGACCCTCTGCTTGACCATTGGCCTGTGGATAATAAGGTGATCATTTTTGATGGACCACTAAGAATCCTGCAAGTAAATGATCAATCACCTCATTAATAAAATGTGAGCCGCGATCCCTAACTAATTCTAATGGGCAGCCAAACCTCGAGATGATTTTGCTTGTATAAAAATTTTGCTATTGTTCATGCATCAGCTCTCTTTGAGGCTCTGGCTTCTGCCCATTTTATGAAATAGTCTGTGGCCACGATGATGTATCTGGATGGGCCGCTGGACTAATAGGTCCCACAAAATCTATTCCCCATTTTTTCAATGGTTGTCTTACAATTATAGGGTAAGCGGCATCTTGTCCTTTTGTTATGGGATAACGAAATGTTGACATTCTTCGCATCTTTTGACAAATTCTATGGTGTCTCCGAATAACATAGGCCACCATAGTCATGCTTGAAGCACTTTTCGAGCTGTGATTTCTCCAGCAAAATGCCCACCTGCTATCCCTGAATGAGCTTCATCCAATATGGTGACGAACTCATCTTCTCTAACGCATCTTCTTAGCACATTATCTTTTTCTAGCTTATGTAGTTCTCCCGCAATCAGTTGATGAGGTGTAGCAAGCTTGATAAGACGCCGCATTTTATCTTTGTTCAAAGGTATTTCATGTGAAAAACCATAAGCTAGATAATCTGAGATTTCCTCACTCCATTCGGGTACTATATCTAACTTGAACAAACAAGCATCACGGAGATCATCATCACATCAACACCAGTTGCTTGTTCCCCATTTGGAATTCTTGACATGTGATCGGCTAACACATGTTGTATTCCTTTTCTTACCGTGACTGTAAAGTAGAATTCCAATAATAATAGCAACCATAAGTGATTCTCCCCATGGTATAAAGCTTATTCACCAGGTATAATAAGGCTTGATGGTCCACGAAGGATATGAATTTGTTGGCCAAGAGGTAATGTCGATATTTCTTGATGGCGTAAACCATGGCCAATCCCTTCCCTCTGTGGTGGTGTAGTTCATCTCCACATCATTTAGCTGACGACTAGCAAAGCAGACTGGATAGTCCAATTTGAAACTCACCAGGCTAGGCTAGTACGCAACCAATAGCAAAATTTGATGCATCAAAAACACGTGAAATATGAGATCCTAATTGGGGGGTCATAGGATTGGCGTGCTAGCCAATGCTTGCTTCAATTGATCATACACTTCTTGGAATTCCCTAGTCTATTCAAAGACAATGAGGAGCTTGTACAATGGTCTGGCTATTTCAGCATAGAAATTATAAAGCCGCGATAATACCCCGCATGGCCCATAAATCTTTGCACACCCTTGTAATTGGTGGGTGGTAGCAGCTCCAATATCAGCTTGACCTTGCTATCATCCGTGGATATACCATTCTTTGAGATAATGTGTCCCAATATCACACCATGCTTGACCCAAAACTGACACTTTAAAGGGTTCAGGAATATGCGATATAATCGACATCGCTCGAACACTTTTCTTAAGCAGGCCATATGGTTTGCCCATCGAGAGTGCACACACAGATCATCAATGAATACCTCCAACCATTTTTGTAAGGAATCCTTGAAGGTTGTGCACATCAACCGTTAAACAGTGAGGCCGAAGGGCATAACTGTGTATGCAAATGTCCCCACATTGTATTGAAAGTTGTCTTGTGCTATTGCATGCACACACGGTCTAACATCTTCTATTGGTACCAACTTATGTTTTCAGACTTGCAGCTTGTCCTCCTGCAGTTCAGAGTTAGATTTGAATCTTTTGAGGAGTGCTTTTTTTAGTGCATGGAAGGTGTGAAAGTGGTCTAGGTCATACTAGGATACCCATTCAGTTGGTGTATCCCGAATGTGGCTTGGAACTGGTCCCGCTTCCTTTCATCATGAACATTAGCAGGAGTGTGATTTACTTTCCACATAGCCTCTGATTTCATACATGGGTGTCAAGGTCTCAAACATCTTACCCTTGTAGATTAGGTATTTTTTGTTTCCTCCTTGGTGGTGAGCCATTTTTTGCTGATGAATTGTGGGGAGATGTGGAGAGTTTGCCAAGCCGAGTGGGGCATGTTGTTGGTGCAATTGATTTCGCACAGACTAGGCGATGAGTTATCTTGTGATTGCTTCTACAAGAAGTTTCTCTCCCCTTTTGGAGTGTTGCACCAGAATGTTGACTTTTTGAGAGAAATAATAAGATTGAAAGTAACAGGATCGCCAAAGTGTCGGTGGTCAATCTGACGAGAAAGACATGACTATTGGTCAGAAGTAATTGTGTCAATGCCTAAGCCCAATGGGTTCAGAACTCATGAGATGTTAGCCAAAATACAGAATGCGCACAAAACTATAAAGCTCACTCACTCACTCACTCAAACGGTACACAATGAAATATTACTCAAGGGCTCTATATTCCTATCAAACTTGTACAATGCTTTGTGCTCTAGACTACTATGTCTCTTCTGTTTTCTTCTATCTCTGTATATATTTATCTCCTAACTGCTAATAACTGCCTCCTTCTTTGCTTATCTTGGAAGGACCTCTTCTTGTCCCATCATCCATTTTCCTACTATTACAAGACTCATTATGTTAGCAAACGATTAGAATAAAGTACATATGATTACAATGGGCACGCGTGTGCACTGTCATATGTGCATGACTATTACTGTGCTGGCCTTTTACTGTTGATATGTGTCCTCTAGCTAGTTCTTCAGGTCTCACAGCTCCTAACGCTTAACAGCAGAGTTATTCTCCTTTTGATGCGTAGGCCTATCACTAAGATAACTTAGGAGTATCATTTTTCTCAACCATCTCCTATTTACTATTAGCCTTCTACCTCTGAGAAGTTCAATCTTTTTACCATGTGCTGAGACATGGGTTTTTTCTTGTGAGAACACACCCTTAGTGTGTTAGCAGCCATGCCAGTCCTTGTGCTAAGGCTACTAGAGTTATACTTCACTCACTCATTATCTCATTCGAGTACATTATCACCATCATCTCTGTTGCTCTCTAAGCTCATGTGCGCGTTTTGTCTATGAGTCTATGCAGAGCATCTTCTTTCACATCCAACATTTACCTGTATCTGAATTTTGGCTTGAAACTTAGCCTATTGTTGCTGTTTTTCTTTGCTTTCTAAATCTAGCTTTTTTGGATGTACCTACTCTAGGTTGTGCTGAAGTACTATTGGAGCCAACCACAAAAGGTACTGTTGTGTTACAGGTAGGATGACACAATGAAGTATTTGGCAGATATACTTTATGTTTCAAATATTACAAAAAACCTGGTTTTTATTAGGACAGATGGTTGAGCAGGGTCTACAACAAGTGAGGTTAATTCTTAAGGATGTTTTGTGGAAGACTTTAAAAATCAGTGTTGCTTGGTTGTAAAGGGTAACAAAAATGGCAAGATGTTTACTTTTTGGATGTAAACATGCTTGAGGTAAAGGCAGCCATGTTTACGCATGGAATAGGTGTCATTGCAAATATTGACTTATGGCACAAGTGAATTGGTCATGTGAATATACAATGGCTAAAGTCTATACATGCCCAAAATATTGTTACACGTTTGCCAAAGTTTAAGGTTGATGGTATACATAAAGTATATGAAACATGCCAGCTTGTTTACAGGCCAAACATGTTTTCCCAAATGAAAAGCATGTTAGTGCAAGGCCATTAAATGTTATACATTCAGATGTATGGGAACCGACCAAGAATGCAACAATTGTAGGTTGTAGGTATTTTGTTGCCTTCATTGATGACCACACTATGAAGTGTGGGTTTACTTCATGAAGGAGGTGTTTGCTCACTTTCAGAGATTTAAAGTCTTGGTCGAGAAGAAAAAAGACATACAAATAAAATGCCTGAGATCAGATGATAAGGGAGAGTATTTCTCCAATGAGTTCGGCAATTTCTTGAGAAAGTAGGAAATCAAGAGATAGTTTACATGCAGGTACACTCCACCAATAGAATGGTGTTGCGAAAAGTAGGGAATCAAGAGATAGTTTACATGCAGGTACACTCCGCAACAAATGGTGTTGCAGCAGAAAGAAAAATTAGGTACATTACAGAAGTGGCACGTGCCTTGGTTGAAAAGAATATGCCACATTAATTTCGGACAGAAGCATTAGCAACTGCTTCTATGTACATTATGAATAGGACACCCAATGTATAGCTATTCATTGATGCCTGAACAAAAGTTTACATGAATGAAATTAGATGTGTACCACTTGAAAGTGTTCGAGTGTATTGCATATGTGCATGTTCCTGATGAAGTAGGAACAAAGTTGGATCCAAAGGCAAAGAAATGCATCTTTATTGGTTATGCTTTATAGTAGAAAGGTTATAGATATTATAACCCTACCACTCGTGAGATGTGAGTAAGTAGAGATGTTGTCTTTGATGAGATGAGTAGCTGGTATGCACCAACAGTGAAGGTAACAGAAGATGTAGATGTAAGAAGTGTTGATGCTACACCATATGTAGAGCAGCAAATCACATGTGCTTACTATACTTGGAGAGTCCTCTAGCAGTGGATCCAATGTTAGTCCATGGTCAGATAAGTTGAGGATAGATATAGATACACATGTATCACACAAAGGGAAGGAAAAGGAAAAGGTAGCTGGTATGCACCAGCAATGAAGACAACAGAAGATGCAGATGTAAGAAGTGTTGATGCTGCACCACATGTAAAGCAGCAATCACAGGTGCTTAGTGGACTTGGAGAGTCCTCTAGCAGTGGATCCAATGTTAGTCCATGGTCAGGTAGGTTGAGGACAGATATAGGTACATATGTATCACACAAAGGGAAGGAAAAGGTAGATCAACCTTTTGTGCCTACGTCTGTCAGTAGATTACTCATATGTAGATGGTGACTCTAGCGGCTCTGAGCAAAGCCTTCATGAGGAGCTTGGCATTCCGTTTGTGGTTACTCCTGGTGTAAGGAGAACCATGGTTGTTTTGAGGACACCTGGTAGTGATCTAGGTTGTTTTGAGGACACCTGCTGGTAGTGATCTAGGTGTACGCAGGTCTACGAGGGTTAGGTACCCTATTGACAGGTTGAGATATGATGAATATACAACTCATCATTATGCTTACATGGTTAAAGAACAGGAGTTGGAGCCCACTTGTTTTGAGCAGCCACCACTTGGAAATAAGAAATGGGAAGATGCCATGAATGAGGAGATGGCAGCATTGGATGCAAACACAACATGGGAGTTAATGCCTTTGCTTAAGAAAAATAAGGCAATAGGATGTAAGTGAATGTATAAGGTCAAGCATAACGCTAATGGTTTAGTGAGCATGTATAAGGGCAAGATTGGTTGCCAAGGGCTATGCACAGACTTATGGCAGTAACTATGAGGAGACATTCAGCCCAGTTGCAAGAATGGCAACCATGAGAGCTGTCATTGTTTGTGACACTAGACCGTGTCACGGGTTCACTCTTTGACAATATGCCTTAAAGAGTTGCTACTTATAGGGAGATGTACAACCACATTGCCCCGCTCCACTATGCATTCACACAACTCTAACAAGGCACTATGCTTGATGTGCACCCAAGAGGTAGTGACAACCATCGATTGGCAAGATGATACTTCAATAGAACATTTGATGAGAAGAGACATACATACAATAAACAAATAATGAAGAATAAGAACAATTTCATCGATTCACTAAAACCGATTGATCCTTCCACAATCCCAAGTTTGCTCGTTTATACACACGGTCCATCCATGGAGCCCCCAATAGTGAATGAGTGTGATTCCGATGCAACCTACCACTGATGTGAATATTAGGGCACACCATCCACTCGCTAATGGTGTGCAAGTGGTGGTCCTACGAGGAAAGGATAGACCTAGCAAATGCAAAAAAGCGCACGTAGCCGATGGAGAGGTTGGTTGTAGGTAGATGCTTCCATCAATGGATCACCAACTTGGAGTGCCACTTGTCACATCTACTAGGCGACCAGCACTTACTGATTGGAGATTTGTCAACTTAACACACCCCTATCAACTAAACACTTGCCAACTAGACCCTTATTAGTCAAACACGTGCCAAGGCAATCTAGTACAAATATAGCTCATCCTTCTGCTGGCTACAAACTCAGATGGAGAGTATTTCTCCTCCATTTTCTTCCTCTTGTATGCATTATTAGGATGCTCTTGCTTTTTACCTGGGTTTCCTTTACTATGGGACATTTCCCCAAGAGGTGTTAGATCAAATCACATGGGAGATTGTTGTCACCCATTGTAGTCAAGAAAAGAAATGGCCTCATCAATTTTCATCTCCTTGAAGATCTAGATTATGTATTCACACTTGGGTTTTCCTTATTGAAAGTTTTGGCTGGGCCTCTTTCTTTCGGTCTCAAAGTTGTGCATTCAGAGGGGTTTCTTCTATCTCACTATTATTTCTTTTGTAGTCAGCAAATTCAAATAGCTTCAAGTCAGCTTGGAACCACCTCTTTTTGTGAAACCTAGGAGTGCTTCATCTATCTTCAAGTGAATGTTATTTTTTTTAACGAGGGTTCCCTTCTCCACCATATATCAAATGCCATGAATCATTGCTAATGCATATTCATGAATGAGGCCTTGGGTATGAAGCTTAGAAGTAAAATATTTAGTTTTTAATGTGCTCAAAATTGATCTGGGAAAGGAGGGGGGGGGGGGGGGGGGGGGGGGGGGGGGGAGGTATCCATTGAAGAGCAGTATGTTGCTGCTAATGAGATTGCTAGCTCCTAATTTGAGTAGTGTGTGGATTGGCATGACAAAGCAACGTGGTCATTTTTTCAATTAAGCATGGTCTCTCTTCTGTATAGTATCAGCTTTGGTCCATGATTTCTCCTTTAACTGAGCTCAACAACTTCTTGCAAGGAAATAACTGAGCTTTTCATTCCATGTATAACTAACGCACAAAC
>NW_028229438.1:119074-151363 GCF_041138505.1 Cibotium barometz | reverse complement strand
AACTTTCTTTGGTCCGGTGGCGAGACGGGCGGCCCGCCAGGGCCAAGGTGGCATGGGCTGTGATCACTCAGCCGAGGGAGAGAGGCGGCCTGGGCATTGTTGATCCTATTTGCCAAAGCCGAGCTTTGCTTGGCAAGTTGGTAGTTCGTGGCCTCCTGCCAGGCGCTGAGCCGTGGAAGGAGTTTCTTGTTTCCAGGATGCTCAGCCGCACTCCTTCTCTTAGCGGCCCCTGGACCCCCAGCATCAGGTGGATCTTTACAGAGCAGCGATCCAGAGGAGTAGGCCTTGGCTTTGAGGAGCGTTTTGCAGCTAGCCTTCTGAGGGCCTAGGCGCATCTGAGGCCGTCACTCTTCCAGACTCCCCCGGGCACCGATGAGGAGCGCCTGAGGCAGCCATTGATCTGGAACCCCTTGATTCGACTTCCCAGCGGCCATATGGTTGGATCGCGGCCTCACGTGTCGTGGGGCCCGTTGAGCTTCGGCCCAGCCCAGTCCCTAGACGACTGGATATGTTTTCAGCAGCTGCCTCTAGAGGCTCAGGAGAGGAGACTCAGTGGGATGAGGGGCAGAGAGTCGATGAGACAGGACATTGAGGCGGCCATCCCCCGGGAGTGGCGGACCCCAGTACAGGACCCTCCACCTCCACAGTGGATGCTTGTCTTTACTCGGCATGAGATCCTTCTAGCGGTCTGTGGCACAGCGGACAGAGTCGCCCCACTCACTTTCGAGGTGGGAGAGGGTGGCCAGCTTCAGAGGACACGACTGGATTTGGGATGGGCTCCAGGGTTTGTATTCTTTAGAGGGTGCGGGTGGTCGGCTTTCATCAGAGACAGTGGCATGTAGACCCCTCACCGGCCTCGATAGGGGAGGACTGTTCTTGGAGATTATGGGCTTGGGACAGCAGGCCTCTTATTCACCTTCAGTGGGATCCAGGTGAGTGGTTTTGGCGAGATCCCTACTCGGCCCCCACCAGCCCAGGCATCCCCTTTTTTCAGTACACAGCGAGGCTGGGGCGGCGGATTCAGCGGCACAGGATAGCGAGCACCCCGGCGGCGGCCGAGCATTGGCGGCGACGACAGGGGCTCTCCCCTGCCTTTCTTAGGGACTTCTGGCAGCACCTTTGGGCCAGCTTCCGGCCCCGGAAGGTGACGCTTTTTCTCTGGCTCACAGTTCATAGAGGACTGGCTGTGGGGGCTTGGCTAGCTTTTGGCACACACCCAGCGTCCTGCCCTCGGTGCGGCCATGCACAGGAGTCGCAGCGGCACTGCTTATGGGATTGCCCACAGGCACAGCAGGTATGGCAGCGCGCTCTCAGGATGGTTTTTGCAGGCTCACCAGGTGAGATGCTGGTGACGTGGGGGGCGGTGGCTTGGGCCACAGACAGCGGCCCGGCCCTTGGATATGAGGACGTCCCTGGCAGTGCGACCATCCAGGTCTCTGACAGGGCGATGGCGGTGGTTCCGACGCCAGACTTCTCTTCGGCAGCCCTTCAGGAGGGGGTCGGGCACAGATGGGAGATGATCAGCAACATGACGGCTTGGCACATATGGAGAGCCCGATGCAGGGAGGCCATTGACCGCCAGGCGACTCCACCGGCGGAGGTCATACAGGCCCTCTGGGTGGACATCATTCACACCTTGAGAGGACACTGGGGGAAACTCCCAGGGCGACTCGGACCGCATGAGAGGGCGCCGCAAGGCTTTCCTCCGCACGTGGCAGCCTGGCCCTTTCCTCACCACGAGGGGCGAGGATGTCACTTGGCACTATAGGCCTCCAGTTTGGCTTTTCTCACCTCCCACATGTACTACTAGGTAGCCCCCCCCAGAGAGCGGCCAGCCACGGGGGTGGAGCTCAGGTGTTCACTGTGTTTTTATCCCTCCTTGCGAGGTGAGCTTTGTAGCCTTATGATGGCGTTTTCTCATTAACTAATAGAAGGATCGTTTTTCCGGAAAAAAAAAGAGAGAAAAAAAAAATCGTGCCAAAACATTGGAGCAAAGTGATGCAATGGTGCTCATTTTACAGAGATTACCTTTCATGATACCTTTGGCCACTGTTTTACAGTTCCAAGTCTTATCCTTTGACATGGTAGGAAGTGTTATCAGGCACAACTTACATGGAGAAGTCTGTCATTTGTCGTACTGGAAGTAGATTGTAGGCGATGTCCAATACATGCCATACATACGGAGATATTAACTTCATCTCTCATCTCCCTGTCACATGTACAACTTAATCCGATGCCACGTAGACACGATTATTCCTTGTAGCTGCCTAAAGGGAAAAGCTAGAGGCTGTATATGGGCAGTTTGGAGGGTTTTTGACAGCGCTATAGGTGCCTAGGACAAAGTATTGGGCACAATATGAACACATTCTATGACATTTTTGATGATTTTTTATGGCTTGAAACGGGCTGGCCGACCTGCATACAACTTGCTATCAAAATTCCTATATAAAGGTAGGTCAAGGGATAGAGGTTGGAGAGCGAAGACCAGGGGCATGCTGTAACCCACAGAGGAAGTCGATAAGCATTTAGTTCATGCACATCATTTAGGCCCACAGAGGAAATCGATAAGCATTTAGTTCATGCACATCATTTAGGGCTCAGATTTGATTTGGATCTTTGCCAATAATTGTAATTACTCATTCATTTAGTAATATACAAGACGAGTAGTTTAGATAAAAAGTCTCTCTTCTCCTCCTCTCTACTTCTTTGTCTCATCATGATTCATGTGGATCTGGCTGCGAATCACCTCGCAATCCTTGTCCTACAAAAGCCTTGTCTTCTCGTGCACAACAAAAGTGCACAATTTATCATGGCAACCATAGATGTTTTGAATGCCCCAAATGACCCAGTGCTACTCAAAACCATAATTTGGAACTTTCGACCTGGCATTGCCGCCACCAGACGGCTTGGGACCATGTGAATGTATTATCATTATGATTTAATGAATTTGATAGCCATAGGCTTCAAATTGTTCACTCTTGAGTTTTTATGCACAAGTTTAACTTTTATACATGAAATCTGTGGTTCCTAGACTTAAAAACTATATATACAGACCATAATTATAGCTTAAAAAATTAATGAATAAAAAACTTTTTTAAAAAACTTTCCTAAAAATAAAAACGTTTTTAAAAGTATAAAACTTGTATAATACTTCCCGTTTTAAAAACGTTTGGCAACTATGCTGTGTAGGAGGCTTAATTGATCTTTTGTTCTTGTGAGAACATCATCTTCTGCCAGGGCATATCCGCAAATGTAGGAAGATTTTGCTTGGATGCAGCCATACTTTTTGGAGGGGTATGCATTTTGGTCAGTGAGCAGATGCTTCCATCGGTACTGCTTCATTGTTTAGGGGAGGGCGCAATGGATTATTGTGAGGGTTGGGGAGGATCGGGTGGGGTTCCTCAACATTTATGCCTCCAATAGGGTGGTGGGGCGGATTGAGTTCTGGCCCAGGTGAGAGGACTCCTCCCCGTGCAAATTTTTGGTGCACAAGTGGAGATTTGAACATGTTGGAGGACCTAGAGATTGGCAGGGAGGAGGTTTGGATACGATCATTGGGAGTGAGTCTATGGCTTGGGAGGAGTTTGTCCTCTCCTTGAGAGGACAAGATTCTTGACACTTATCGGAGTTTGGCAGAATGCCAAGAAGCCTTCGCTTCTCGAGATGAGACTAGAGGTTGCAAGGACCAAACCTCTCGCGCATTGATAGATTTCATGTGGATGAGGGCTTGAAGCAGAGGTGGTTTGGTTGGTATTCTTGCAAGCACCATGTAATCATATCATTCGCCAGTTGTGCTCCTCTTGGAGGATGCTTGGAGACCAAAGCATGAGCAGAGTGTCTTGAATCTTTGACAGCTTGGTCCAAGACCTTGAGATTGCCAGAAGAGTAGAAGAAGTCCCTCACTTCTAGACCAAGAGAGGCGACAGCCGTGCTTGACTATGGACTTCAGGAGATTAGCACCCTTTTGTAGAGCGAGAGCAAGAGAGGAGTCTTTGTAGGGGCCTAGTCTCCCTCTAGCGGGGCTACATAGGAGTAGACCCTAGACAATCTATGGGTGGAGTCTCAGCTGGAGGCAACCTGCACACAGATCCGATCGATTGAGGAGTGGAGTATTGATACCATGCCAGGTTCTCCTTTTGGACTTATGCAGGGGACAGTGTCACCAATGATTTCTTTGAGACGACAGGCCCTCACCATCGCGGAGACGGGGTTCGGAGACCGGGGAGCCCAGTCACACCATCAAGATGGATCCCCCTCAGGTTCAGGCTATAGCCACATGTTTCTTCAAAACCTTCTTTCAACAGATTCTCTCTCAGTGTGAGCTTCACCACAAGCATAAATGGCCTAATGACAAAGAACTCGACTCTGACATGGCAAAATGATGAAGATCTTCAACAACATTTGAGCAATATTTCCAAAACTCTTTCAACATTAGAAGTCTCTTATTTTGCCGGAGCTTTATTTTAAGTGGGAGGGAATGTCATGATTGTGACTAATTCTCTTAACCTTTCAATAATCCCTCATATTAATTGTAAGGACACCAGTGAAGGGTCATACCCTGTCACATGGGTCACCTATGAAGAGACGTACCTTATTCAAGAGACATCTATTCATTCAAGAGTCACACCCTTTCGTCAAGGGCGTGCCTCTTCATTTGTAACTTTTCAGGCCCTATTTAAAAAGGCCCAGTGTCTCAATGCAACAACATAGCTTTCCGTTGTTTGCCTCATTTTACTCGAGTATTTAAATATTAAGATCTTTAATTATGTTTAATCAAGCTAAAAGCTTAACATTAGGTCTCACAAAGATATGCTAAACCCTAAGTACCCTATTCTACCATGTACATGTTCTCATGATGGATGCATGTGACAATGTGAGGTGGTGCTACTTGAGTTTGCTGGTGCAGTGTGCTGGACTTGATGTTGCTTCAGAGTATGTGCACATCCCTTAGCACAGGCTGTTCATATGGGAGTCATCCTCTCCTCCTCTATGGGCTCATCATGACCCTTCTTCTTTTCATCTAGTTTGTTATTGTCTCATTATCCTCATATGGGAAGATTAAGGCAAGAATAAACTTTTTCATATGCCTATTTAAGTCTTATCAAAGCCTAATCTAGTGTTTTAAAGTTGCAATGGCACACACCAGGGAACTCGTCCTTTGGAGGTAGACGTAGTGCTATTATATAGTCACACTAAAACTGGGAAGGAGGGCTTTGGACCTTTTGCACCGGTGAGTTGCTGAAGTACATGGGTGAGGAGTGATGGTACTACCTCATTCCCTGTTTATGGAGAGGGGAGACATCTTTAAATGTCTTTAAAGCTATATGTGGCTCTCCTTAAAGTTGGAGTACTCCTATTTGGAGATTTGAAGTGTCAATGCATCACTTCCTCTCATGGATGGATGTAACCAGGGCTAGGGTTTGTTATAGAGGATGGATATACAAGGTACCAGCAATAGGACTAGGAGGACACAAGCTGGAGCATACCATGTGCAGTTCAGTTTCTCAGCCAAAGTAACCAAAAGGAAGGGCCAAAGACACAAAAGGCATGGAGGCTCTTGGCAAGTGATTGCATAAGGTTTTGTACTTTAACTGCTCTAACATTTACATGTCTAGACAAAATGACGCTGTTGTATGCCTGCTTGTAATAATCCAATCTTGGTTGAAATCGATCCTGCTTGTATCTCTTGCCTTGATGTTTCTCGCAAATGTTTGTAGAGGAAATCACATTTCTGTTGGTTCTTACCATATGAAGTGTTTTGTGTAGGTACTCGATGAATATCAACAAGTCTTTGGAGATTCTTGGCAAAGTGTGCAGTCTGATAAAGCTGATGCTTGGCCGTATCTGAATGAAGCCTTGATTAAATATCAGGTGTGTGAAAAGAGACTGACAATCTTTAATATCCCGTGTGTAGGAACTCTATTAAAAATCATGTAAACTCAAATGTATTGGCCTCTGCAGGACCCAACAGAAGCTGACAAACTTTTGAAGATACAGAGGGAATTGGATGAAACAAAGCATATCTTGGTAGATGCTTTGAATTCCAAATGTTTTTGACTTTCGAGACATGCTTTGAAAGTGATCTTGTCAATGGCTTACACTGTTGACAACCATGCCACTGTATTTGCAGCACAAGACTATTGATAGCGTTCTTGAAAGAGGCGAGAAGTTGGACTCTCTAGTGGACAAGAGCTCTGACCTAAGTATGGCATCGCAGGTTAGCTTTAGGCTATGGCTATGAGATTTTGGATCAAGTGGGACATTTTGAATTGTAAGGCTGGCTGTGCGAAATGGTTTCTCTAATAAGGTTCTATGATTGAACTTGCAGCTTTTTTACAAGCAGGCAAAGAAGGCCAACCAATGCTGCACCATACTGTGAGCTGAAGGGATTCATCTTTTGAAAATTGGAATCAGGTTATCAAAGGGACCTTTTTTTGTAAATTGTGCGCTGCTGTAGTGCAAGCTTGGGATAACTTGACAATGTTAACAACTATTTTGCAAAACCAGAAACCAGGTCTTGTAACACTCAGTTGTTAAGTTTCTGCTGATCTAAGTGCATACTTGCTTAAGGGGATGTTGAAGATTTGTATTGGGTCTTTTTTTAACTCCCTTGGAGGTGGCATGCTGTGGATTCAGCAAGGATTTGCGGGTGTTCTCAGTCGATGGCACATTTGAGATGGATTGGCTTGTCTCCACATGGAATACAACTTTTAAGCACATTATACCAGATTGTTAATTCTTGCTTTTCATTGCATGCTATCTTTCATTCAGCTTTTGTAATCTATTTTTCTTATCAAACCTCTGGTTTCCTGACAATGCTTCTTTTTTTTTTTTCGGGGGGGGGGGGGGGGGGGGGGGGGGTGGTTTTGGTTGGGTTCTGAGAAGTAAATGTTCATACATTTTCTCATTTAAGCTGAAATTTAAAGTGACTGTCACACTATTTTCATTTTTGAGTGTGGGATGTCTGTGTGCACTTTCTGTGCGTGGCATGTTATGCAATGTCCATGTGCGTGCGGTATGTGCTTTTCTACAAACAGGCAAAGAAGGCAAATGTATAGTGCAGCACTATACTGCTTGCTTGCTCATGAGCAGCTACTATGTGAGACCAGGCACACCCACACCCACACCCACACCCACACCCACACCCACACCCACACAGACACACCCCTAACCCAACTCCCACTTCCTCTTTGAACTTGCACCTGCCTACTCTCCCAAGCGAGCTGCCACGGTCAGGTAAGCCCACACTTTGCATTCTATTGACCTATAGCGATGGTGACCATGAGACCTGCGCACATTTGTCGTGCGCAATATTAAAACACTTGAGGAGAAGGGGAGGCAAACGAAGGTCCTTAATATGAATCATTGTCATCTCTCCCAAGAACTCACCAAAGCAAGATGGGGAAAGCCCTTTGGAAATAAATGGGTATCAATGATAGCCCTTTTTGTGATGCTTGAAACGTTGGCAAGAATATAACTAGAGGTGTCTACTTCTTGAAGATCCAATCTTCTTGAAGAACAAACACTTGGCAAAACCAAAATTTACATTAGAGACGAACCCACTTCATCAGAAGTGGAGTTAGGAAGATTACAATGGGAGCATGCAAACAAGGCAAGTGGGTAATCTATTTGGATGGAGCAATGATACAAATTATCATTGCTTCCGAATATGGATACAAAACCATACCGATCTTACCTTGGAGAGTTTTGGTTCTTTTGGTGGTGGAGCAAAAAGATAAGAGTAAAAGAGTGTGTGGATTACAATTGTCTTAAAAAAATTGCAATTAAAAATAACTGTCTATTGCCAAGAGTAGATGATCTTGTTGATCCACATTGTGAAGATGCTTCTCGAAGATTGATTTGAGAACGTATGTTACAACATTTGAGGACGATGCCTATAAGATTGCAATAGATACTATTGGTTGTTTGAGTTCTTGATATTGCCCTTTCAACTCACCCATGTGGCATCAATTTTCTTATGAACAATAAACGAAAACTTTCACCCATAGTTAGGCCTTAGAAGAGGATGGGTCGATATGTGAGAATTGATTTGACAATTCTCAAAAGTAAAGTCCTGTTTGCAAAAACAAGTAAAGTGTCTTCTTTAAACATGAGCTTCTATATTTCTATATTGGCTATGGGAAAGTAAATAAAGTGTGGATGCTTAATCTTAAAGGCCATCACTCAAGTCAAATCCTTTCTTAGATTTGTTATCTTTAACTGCACAACTTGTTATCCTAATGAGGAATCTTTGCCTTCCCTTCAGATCTTGTGCTGGTAGTTTTAAAGGATGCCTTAGACGTGTCCTCATGCAGTTCTTGGGAATGAGTTCCCTTGAAATTATCCTCAAAGTCCATATAGCACTCCTGCATCATTGCTCAAAGGAGATGTGGGCGAGACATATAAGTTTTTGTGCAAGGGTACATCCTCAAGGCCTTCGAGGAACCTACCAATTAGCCTTTCATCTGAGAACTTGTCTCTATCGCCGCAGCGGGAATGGAGATATCTCACCCGATTGATGTATTCCTGGATGGATTCCCCATCCTTTTATTTCACGTTGTGCAGTTGCTCAACTGGGCTCCATTAGGTTCCTTGGTGTGAGTATCCCACTTTGAAGGCCTCTTTCAAGGCTTCAAAGGTAGCCTTATCCGCAATGAGAATGGAGATATCTCACCTAGCTGATGTATTCCCAGATGGATTCTCCATCCTTTTGTTTCACGTTGTGCAGTTGCTCGACTCGGCTCCATCAGGTTCCTTGGCGTGAGTATCCAACTTTGAAGGCCTCTTTCAAGGCTTCAAAGGTGGCCTTATGCTCTACCTTTAGTGATCTAAACCACTGCCTGGCTTTGCCATCTAGGGTGAGGCTGAAGGCACTCACCTTAACTTGGTTGTCCACTTGGCCAAATGCCTCATAGATCTGACTCAACATTTCTAAATGTGGTATGGGATCTCCAGTTCCATAGAACTTGGTGATCAATTTAGAAATGTGGGTCGGCTTGTTTTGTTCTTGTTGTGGCCCTTGTGCTGGTTGAACTGGTGCTAGCGGTGTTATTGAAAAGATACAGGGGGGAAGAGAGCTTGAGCTCTTGCAAGCACACACACACACTCACAAAACCCTAATAGAGAACACACAAGGTGAGAGGCTGAAAATCTTCTTCTTCTCTACTCAACACTCAACACACCATATACAAAGATAAGAGTACTCATAATATGAAAGGTACTCAACCAATACATACATGGGTTCTCTATAGTGTGAACCCGACTAAATGAGCTGGCGCTATAACTATGCCAGTCTCTAGAATGGCTGTCACACAGCCTGTCATCCCACCACTGGCCGCATATCTCCCAAGATCTCACCAACCATGCCAGTGGTGTAAGTGTGGGGCCTATCCCCCAGACGGGTCATCAGTGTCCACCGCCTCACTAGACGAGCTCGATATCTCAACACTCCCCCTCGAGCTCAACTCCATCTCATGTACACCAAGCGAAGCCCTGAATCTGCGGAGCTTCTCTGTACCCAATGCTTTGGTGAAGATGTCAGCTACCTGATCCTCTGTGCTGACATAAACAAGGTCAAGATCTCCTGCCAAGACCTTCTCTCTGACGAAGTGGTAGTGGACCTCTATGTGCTTCGTACGAGAAAGACTGGGTTCCTAGCCAACTGTATACTGCTAATGTTGTCACAGAAAATGACAACTTGTCTATTCACTGATAGACCCAAATCTGCAAGTAGCTTTCTCAACCAAGCCTCACATGCTGCCATAGCAGCTCCTCTGTACTCGGCCTCTGTACTACTCGATAGAGCAACCGTAGGCTGCTTCTTGCTGCTCCAAGTCACAGCAGCACTCCCCAAAGAAAACATGAATCCACTAGTAGATCTCCTATCTGAGATACTACCAGCCCAATCAGCATCTGTGTACCCATGTACACATATCTCTGTCCCAGTCTCATAGAATAGTCCACAATGCAAAGTAGACTTCACATACCTCAGTATGCGTCTCACTGCATCCAAATGCGGTTTCCGTGGAACCTGCATAAACTGACTCACCAACCCAACAACATAGCTCAAGTCTGGTCTGGTGATCGTCATGTAGATTAAACTTCCTACTATGCTCCTGTACATAGTAGGATCCTCCAAGATCTCTCCTGAATCTGCACTCAACTTGCCATTCTGATCCAATGGCACAGAAATAGGCTTAAAGCCTGTCATACCATACTTGGACAACATGTCCACGTAGTTTTTTTTTCCTTTTTTTTCTTCTTCACGTGAACTGCTAAGACGTGAAAAACTGAGGCATGATTATGCAGACGTGAAACTACAGACGTGAAAGACTAGGACATGAAGGACTAGACATGAAAGTCATGACGTGAATTTGCAGACGTGAAAGTCATGACGTGAATTTGCAGACGTGAAAGTCATGACGTGAAGATCCAAGACGTGAAGGTGCAGACGTGAAAGTCATCACGTGAAGTTGTAGATGTGAAAGTCATGATGTGAGATTACAGACGTGAAAGTCATGATGTGATGCAGTAATCCAATACCATGTGGTGACCTAATCACCTCAATGCCCAAGAAATATCTGAGCTCCCCCAGATCCTTCATCTCGAACTTCTGTCTAAGCAAGATATTTACATCAAAGATCTCTGCATCATGGTCCCTCGTAATTATCAAGTCATCTACATAGATGACAACAAGCACAACTCCTCTATCACCATGTCTCACATACAGTGAGAAATCTGCATTGGCTACATAAAAGCCAATAGTGACAAGATATTCAGAAATCTTGTCAGACCATGCTCTTGGTGCTTGTTTTAAGCCATACAAGGCTTTCTTCAACCTGCAAACATGCTCGGGGTGACCCACATCCTCATAACCAGGTGGCTGCAACATATATACCTCTTCTTGCAAATCCCCATGCAAGAATGCATTCTTTATATCCATCTGATGTAAAGACCATTGCTTTGACGCAGCCACTGCTATCACAACTCTCACCGTTGCCATCTTGGCAACTGGGCTGAAAGTTTCCTCATAATCAATCCCATATGTCTGCATATATCCTTTGGCTACCAATCTTGCCTTGTACCTGTTTATGCTTCCATCACTGTTATGTTTAACTTTGTACACCCACTTGCATCCAATGGCTTTCTTGCCTTCAGGCAATTGCACTAAATCCTAGGTTTCATTTCCATATAGTGCATCCATCTCCTCATCCATAGCTTTCTCCCAACACACATTTCCAACAGCCTCATCAATGCATGTGGGCTCTACAACCTGCACAACCTTTGCCATATATGCATAGTGATGTGCCACATAACCATCATATGTAAATCTCTGCACAGGGTTCTTCACTCTCCCTGATCTTCGCAGCTTTTCATTCATGGCTTCCATAGCCTTCTTTACACCAGGTGTTCTCATAGCTGGGATCCCAAGCTCCTCATCAAGGCTCATATCTGAGCCACTAGACTCTCCATCAACATGAGAATGTCCTGCAGAAACGTCAGGCATACCAAGGGGCTCAACCACTTTCTCTTTTCCTTTACGTGATGTAGTAATCACATTTGCAGGACTGGTATTATGACGCAGCCTGCCACTCCATGGTCTATCAACAGACCCACTAGATGAGGACTCTCCTGGTCCACTCAAAGACTGTGATTGCTGACCTGCATTCTGTGCAACCACACTTCCACTCACATCAGCCCCAACAGCTTGTTTTTTAGCAGCATACCAGCTGCTCATCTCATTAAAGACAACATCCCTGCTTACCCTCAACTCACGTGTAGCAGGGTTATAACACCTGTATCCCTTTTGCTCAAGGGAATATCCAATAAACACACATTTTTCAGCTTTCGGATCCAGCTTAGTTCTCAGCACATCTGGCACATGCACATATGCAATACATCCAAAGACTTTCAGATGAGACAAATCTGGTTTTCTGCCAGTAAACCTCTCCTCTGGAGTTACATCATGTATGGCTGCAGTTGGAGTCCTGTTCATAATGCATACTGCTGTAGAAACAGCCTCAGCCCAATAGCAATGCGGCATATTCTTCTCTTCCATCAATGCTCGCGCAATCTCAGCAATGTGCCTGTTTTTCCGCTCAGCAACTCCATTTTGCTGCGGAGTGTATCTGCATGTAAACTGTCTCCGAATACCATTCTTCTTCAAAAATTCAGAGAACTCATTGGAGAAGTACTCTCCCCCTCCATCTGACCTTAGGCACTTTACATATTTTCCTGTTTGCTTTTCAACCAAAACTCTGAAATTCTGAAAGTGAGTGAACACCTCACTCTTCTCCTTCATGAAATATACCCACACTTTCCTTGTGTGGTCATCAATGAAAGTCACATAATACCTGCAGCCTCCCATAGATATGGTCTTCGTAGGACCCCATACATCTGAATGCACAACATCTAGTGCATTTCTGCTCACATATCTGTTACGTGGAAACACATGCTTTGTTTGCTTCCCAAATTGGCATGCTTCTTCACATATTTTCTGCATACCTTCCACTTTAAATTTTGGCAGCCCTGTCACAATTCCTTTTGTCTGCATAGACTTCAATCTCTGCACATTTACATGTCCAATCCTTTTATGCCAAATGTCTGTGTCTGCAACAATTCCTGAACCATTTGCAAACATCGCAGCACTCATTTCAGGCATGTCTACATTCAACGTAAACATTCTGCCCACTCTGCTGCCTTTTGCAACCAACCTGCACTTGTCTTTGAAATCTTCAACATAACACCCATCAGGGTTAAACCGAACCTGCAAACCCTGCTCAATCATCTGGCCAACTGACACCAGATTCTTTGTTATGTTCGGTACATGAAGTACATCTGCAAGGTACTTCACTTTGCCATCCCGCATAGACAATGGCACATCTCCAACGTGGGCAATTGGATGAGCAGTGTCATCCCCTGTTTCCACAAAACCTGGTCTTTCCGGGTTTTTCATCTCCTTGAACCACTCCCCATGACTCGTCATGTGGTTCGAAGCGCCTGAATCCACATACCATACATTATCTTTTTGTGCTGCTTCAACATTTTCAGACATGGCATTCATGACATGCTGCATAACAAACAACCTTTCATTATCCTCATTATTTCTGCTTGAGGATGCATAGTTGTTTTGCTGCACTTTCCCATTTTGCATGTCAGCCTACTTCTTATAACATTCTGCCTGCACATGTCCAGCCTTACCACAATAATAGCATTCACGTGCATCATTATATTACCTTTGCCAATTTCCACGGCCTCTTTGACTCCCCCTGCCTCTAAATTTGCCTCTTCCACCTGCGTGTTATTGTTGTTGTTGTTGATTCTGGGACTGTTGTTGTTGTTGCTGCTGCCTGCTGGCCATAATTCTGATTACCTGTTCGGCCACCTCCTTGACCGCGTCCATGGCCTCCTCTACCTCGTCCTCTTCCTGAACTCGTGTAGAATGCCTATTGCTCTGAACTGTTTTTGCTTTGTGAAGACTGTTGGTCTTCACCCAAGCTCTTCTCTTCGATAATCAGCATCGACACCAAATCTGTAAAGTTGGGAATGTTTTCTCGAGTCTGAATAGACGTCTTGAACGCCTTGTATTGTGGCCCGAGACCACGTAGACAGACTTCCACCTTGTCATCATCATCTACTGACACACCAATAGATGCAAGGGATTCCACAATACCCTTTATCTTTAGCGCATTTTCATTCACAGACATGCTCTTTTTCTCCACAGTATGAAGTTCATTCTTCAACTGTATCTTACGTGCCTTGGTATTTGTTTCATAGAGCTTTACCAAGGTGTCCCACGCCTCCTTGGGGGACTTGGCATCCTGAATGTGCCCAATCATGGTGTCCTGTATACTAATGGAAAGCCAATACATAACCTTCCTGGCTCCTTGGTTCTAGTCTTTAAACTCTTTCACATCTGCAGCAGTCGGATTTATATCCGGTATCTCCAGTGCCTCTTCATGCTCACCTTCTATGTAGTCCCAATAGCCTTTTCCCATTAGGAAATTCGTCAACCTGAACCTCCAAGCATGGAAGTTATTCTTATCCAGCTTCTCAGCCACAATCTGTGTTATGCCATCATTAGACATCTTGCCAAACACACAATTTTACCAGAAACTGCACTCTGGTTTTTCCTGCACAAATGCTGTATTTTCTGCAGCGGTATTGTAGTACTCTCAAATGTCACAACCAGTGACTTCAATGTGCATACATCCACCCAATGGCAACTGTAGACCTCTTTGCAGCACCCATAGTGTCTGCATAGTCAATCTGTCTTCCTGTAGTTACGCGCCCGAAACGCGTTTTCGGCCCGAAAACTGTAGTCCGATAGGACTGTATAGTTGCCCTATAGCTTTACTCTCGTGAAGAAAGCTCCTCAATCAGAGACCGTTTGCTGGTGCCTCCCGTAGAGCTCCCGACAAGGGTGTAGTCACCAACACAATAGGGAAGAGTAGTTGAAGCTCTTACCCTCGTACCGCTTCCTGTGGTTCTCTTGCTTGCAGCTCAGCCCTTAGCACGAACCAGGCTCTGATACCATGAAAAGATGCAGGGGGGAAGAGAGCTTGAGCTCTTGCGAGCACACACACACACACTCACAAAACCCTAATAGAGAACACACAAGGTGAGAGGCTGAAAATCTTCTTCTTCTCTACTCAACACTCAACACACCATATACAAAGATAAGAGTACTCATAATATGAAAGGTACTCAACCAATACATACACAGGTTCTCTATAGTGTGAACCCGACTAAATGAGCTGGCTCTATAACTATGCCAGTCTCTAGAATGGCTGTCACACAGCCTGTCATCCCACTGGCCGCATATCTCCCAAGATCTCACCAACCATGCCAGTGGTGTAAGTGTGGGGCCTATCCCCCAGGCGGGTCATCTCAGTGTCCACCGCCTCATTAGACAAGCTCGATATCTCAACAGTTATTTCGGCGGCTACCCCCCTCCCTATTTCCATGGCTATCCTCCTCAGCATTTCAGGAGTTAGTCCTACCACCCATGGCTGGAGCTAGTGCGGGTTGGGGTAAGATAGGCGGGGAGCTGGGCGGAGCGGATAATATATCATAGGGGGTACTTGTCTCAAGGGAGGACCAGTTTGTGCTTCGTAGGGTCCCATATGGTATCCAGGGTATGTTCCACAAGGCGGCTACTGTTGGTACATTGGTGTAGCAAGTTGATAGGATTGTGGAGGGTAGGATCTTTCTCTTCTATGGGATGGTTTTGGGCTCTGGAGAGCGGGTTCCTCACCTTGAGTTAGCATAGGCCTATGATCTTGGTGTACGAGTCCACCATTCCAGTGGTTGGCATGGCTCCCCAACCTGGTGGATTAGTCTGGGTTGGGTTACTTCCATTTTGCCCTATGTCCAGTATATGATCTAGAGGCGGCGTAGGCTGGCGTTCCATGCCTCTGTACTTGGGATATGAATTGTTTGATTGCATGTTTCCCATGATAAAGTCTTCGAGTCTTGAAGAAGCAAGACTTCTCTGTGAATGCATGGGGGACTCTGGGTATTTCTCTAAGAAGGTAGGTGGTCTGTCCATGCACTGGGCCACCAATCCTCCTGTCTCTAAGTCAGGGGTAGTGCGTCCCATGCTAGGATGCTCCTCGCTTTCATTGGTGTTGTCAAAGACTAACACCATTTGGCTCCAAGTTGCATTGAGCGAAGGGTATGATCTTACTAGCGTCAGAAGGGTCGACATCGTCGACCCTAACAAAGGGCTGTTTCGCACCAATTTCTCCTGAGCGTAAGTGCATAAATGTGGGAAGCAGTAGTGCTAGATCCCCCTTTGAACAATTTTGATTTTTTTTTTTGGAGTGAAGGTACGACTATATGCTGGTTAAGGAATGAGTGTTCTCTAAACAAGGATATGGATGTAAACTTGTGAAAGGTACGACCGTGCGCTTATCAGATAGCATGGGCATGGTTGAGTCAAGGTACGAATGTTCACTTGGAAGGACATAGACATGGCTTGGAAGAAGGTATGGGCGTACACAGGAAGGTAAGGGCGCATGCTTGAGGAAGGTACGGACAATCGCTTGGAAGGAAACAGACATGGCTGGGAAGAAGGTACGGGTGTACGCTTGTGAAGGAATGGGCATACGCTTGTGACTCAGGCAGATCTCCTAAATGTGCTGGGATGATGTTAAAACCCTAAGATCTCTCTAGATAATTGTTATGCATAAACATGCATAAATCAGGCATAAACTCAACCACCCAACCACCCCCGAGCCCAAGGGATGCACACATGAATAATAATGAAATACATCATACCTCTACCTTGATGTCCCATACCATCAAGAGGTATAACTCCAAACCAATAGCATGTAGCTATAGTGTGAAATGGTAGATGAGTAGATATGGACCTCTACACAAGAGACCATAGCATAAGCCTCCAAGCCCCCCAAGCCTCCTTGAGTGTGCCCCATGTCCCTATTATATAGGAGGGCCCTCAAGTGACTCTTGACTTTCCATTCCCCATGTGTGACCCTTGGATGCCTGACCCTAACCTTAATCCTTAAGGTTAATCCTAACCCATGCTCCACTAGAGCTTGTTCCCATACTCCCATGCTCACAAGCCTAATGTGGGTTAGCCTCCTAGTATATGCACACATAATGTACATATAACAAGCCTAATGTGGGTTAGCCTCCTAGTATATGCACACATAATGTGCATATAACATAGCACACATAATGTACATATAACATACTTCCTCTCTCTCTCAAAACATTGCACTCTTGCAATGAAAAGAAGGAGAACTGCGCTGAACAATCTCAACCAACTCCCAAGTTGAATCCTCTATTTCCCTATCTTTCCACCTAATTTTAACCTCAGGGATTAGTCAGTCAACTACAAAGTTTTCTTTCCCTGAATTCAAGTACCTTATCAGGTTCATGTGGAACATATGATAAATCTTCAACTTCAACGAGTTCTTGAGGGAGTAACTATGTTATTCTCACCTCCCAGTTTCCCTTTCAATCTATTGATATGTGGAGGTAGTTTTAAGTTCAAACGCAACCGTGCCAATCCAATGTATAACTCAAAAATGGACCACAATATCTAGGAGATAAATTCGAGCATTTTTCTATTGACAAAGTCTGAGAATCTTTATTAAAATAAACCAACGCTCTTGGTTCAAAAGACCGAGATGAGCGTCCCCTATCAGCATAAAACCGTGCCCTATCTTGAGCACTCCTGATAGAATCCCGAGCTTCGGTCAGCATTCCCTGCATATCACGCAAGAAATACCTCGATACATCAAGCTCGATGTCCTTAAGACCGACATCAATAGGTGCCCTGGGTTGATACCCATACATAAGTATGCACGGACTAAAACCAATAGCCATATATTTAAAACTGTTATAGGCAAATTCCATCATTGGAAGATATTTTTCCCAATATGATGATTTTCTAGAGACATATGCATGAAGCATATCCTCTACAATCTGATTCATACACTCTTTTTGCCCATCAGACTGTAGATGATCAGAGCAATTCACATTCAAAGTAACTTCCTCGTTGGTAAACCATTCGGAATAAAGTAGGAAAACGTGGCATTATATAACAGAGCAGAAACCAGGGATTCATCGGTGCCCCGACATACCCACATCTGCATATGGAATAATCGACATCCCGAGTTACCCATATCAACATAGAGAGTCATCAGCGTCTCGATGAGTCACATATGTCCATCCATAAACAATCAGGTTGACTATATAAATCACCTAAAGTACGGAACTAGAGAAAGAAATGCCAACAAAGGAAGAATCCAAATTTCTTTGTCCGAACACAAGAAGATAAACTTGTTTGAACTCTAAATAAAGAGATTTCAACAAGTGAAAATGCTGATGAGATTACCCTCATCACTCACAACATGCAGGCTATAGATAAAAGAAGTTTATTTAGAAGAATGCCCACACTATAACTTCTAGTGAATTTAGAAAATGAGATTGTCTTTGAATGTTGAGGTCAACATGCTAAGTGATGTAAGCAAAGCAACAATCTTGAGCCCAAATTATCCCATAAGATAATATATGTGAGGGATCACTAGCGTCCCATACCACCATGATACCACCCATACATACCTTAACAATTTGAAACTCCCTAGTGTGCCGTCTAGGAAATATGAATAAGATCCTGTATAAAAGGAATAAGATGGCCTTAACGTTTTCTGGACATAAGCCCTCCGTCTCACACTTACGAGTTTTCAGTTGTGTTGCATTTGTACATGTGCCAGGTCAAAAGAGGACTACACTTTCCCTGAAGTCGAAGAGGAT
This sequence comes from Cibotium barometz, assembly GCF_041138505.1. Lineage (NCBI taxonomy): Eukaryota > Viridiplantae > Streptophyta > Polypodiopsida > Cyatheales > Cibotiaceae > Cibotium > Cibotium barometz. The sequence goes on along the minus strand of NW_028229438.1, from coordinate 133,078 downwards.
GATCTTTATGGGATATAGTTCAAAGCCGAAAGGATACCGCTTTTGGGATCCTACATTGGAGGACATTATCATATCTCGTGATGCTCACTTTGATGAGACCCTCTTTGGATTTGATTCCTCTTCACCCATGCAGTTTTCTAAGGAATTTGATCCATTTTTGCCCGATATCGGTGAATTTTCTTTGCTCCCATCAGGCACTTCATCACCCCCTGTGCCTCCGGTGACTTCAGCAATGATTCAGCCGGATGTTGCTACTATTTCAGCCCCTGTTTTTGCTATTTTTCCAGCCCCATACAGAGTGCTGGACCATCTTCCGAAACTTCTCAGCTAGTCCGAACAACCTCTACATCATCTCCCACACGCTCGAACATCCCTTCTTCATCCCCGACTGCCCCGGGTGCATCCATTACAACTGCGGATACTTCCTCTTCCACATTTGTGAGGAGGGCTGGTCCACCCCGTTGGATCCAGCAATTACTTCGAGATTCTGGCCTTTCTGATAGTCAGTTGCATGACCAGGTCTCTACTTCTTCATCCGGTCTGAGGAGATCTTCTCGAGTTCCCACTCCCACAGTGAATTATGCTCTTATGAGTACTTTGCAGACGATTGATGAGCCCAAATCTCCAGAGGAGGCCCTTGCCCAACCACAGTGGCAAACAGGCTATGGAAGCCGAGATGTCCTCTATTGAGAGGAATCATACATGGGATTTAGTACCACGACCTTTACATCGACGAGTCATCGGTGTCAAATGGATCTTCAAAGTCAAGTTTCATGCAAATGGTACTTTGGATAAGTACAAGGCCCATCTTGTTGCTCGTGGATATGCCCAAAAGGCCGGCGAGGACTTTGATTAGACATTTGCTCCTATAGCCAAGTTTACTTCCATTCGTATTGTTTTGGCTGTGGTGGCTGCTCGTTTCAGATGGCCTGTGTTGTTCCAGATGGATGTTAAATCTGCCTTTCTGAATGATGATTTAGAGGAGGAAGTTTATGTGGAGCAGCCTCCTGGTTTTGTGATTCAAGGACATGAGGACCATGTTTTTTGCTTGTTGAAGAAAGCTCGTTATGGTCTTAAACAAGCACCTCGTGCTTGGTATCAAAAGATTGATGCTTTCTTGTTATCTCTTGGTTTTGAGAGGTCATATGCAGATTTAACCTCTATGTGCTTCTTTCTGATGGGGATATATGCATCATTGTGCTTTATGTTGATGACCTCATTCTTGCAGGCTCACAGATTGAGTTGGTCACTCAGGTTCAGTCTCAACTTTCCCTCACGTTTGAGATGACGAACCTTGGCTTACTTCATTATTTTCTTGGTCTGGAGGTTTGGCAGAGAAATGATTGCATCTTCATTTCCTAGGAGAAGTATGTGAAGAAGTTGCTTGCAACTTATGGTTTGATAGATTGCTCTCCTCTCTCTTGTCCTATGGATCCCAATGCGAAATTGTCTGAGGATGATACACCTTTGGTGGATTCCATAGAATACCGGTAGTTAGTTGGCTCCTTGCTTTATCTTGTCAACGCCCAATCGGATCTCTCTTATGCTATGAGCGTACTCAGCCAGTTCTCTTCAGCAGCTCGGAGATCTCATTGGTAGGCAGCTTTGAGAGTGCTTCGATATCTTCGTGGCACATCAGATTATGGCATCACTTATCCTGGTGGTTCTTCTTTGGTGGGCTTTACGGATGCTGATTGGGCTGGTTGCATTGATACTCGGAGATCTAATATGGGATATTGTTTCATGCTTGGTACAGGATTGGTCTCTTGGAAATCTCAGAAGTAGAGGACAGTTGCTGCCTCGTCTACCAAGGTTGAGTACAAATCCTATCTTCTCTCCGCAGCCGAGGCATTATGGATACATCAAATTTTGGAGCATTTATGTTGTGCGGATGATTCCCCTGTTGTCATCTTCTCGGGCTCTCAGAGTGCCATTGCTCTGTGATACGTGGCCGCTCCAAACACATTGAGGTTCACTATCATTTTGTTTGGGATTGGATTGAGCTTGGTCTTCTTTGACTTGACTATTGTTCCACTCAGGACAATCTTGCTGACCTCTTTACCAAACCGCTCCCTCGAGCTTCTTTGGAGGTCTTTCTTCCTCAGCATGCTAGAGTTGGTCCCGCCCATCTGGCGCCGAAGAGGAGGTGTTGGCATTATCATCTCTAGATTGGGCATATATGTGCATATTTCATGCTATATCTAGCCAGATTTATGAGGCCATGCATTCATCTTATTTTAGATATTTTTTTGCTATTTTTGTCTATTTTTCAAACATTATTCTAGTATTTTTTGCATAGTCCGCCATCCCACTGTTTTTATGCTGGCCGACTAGCTCTTGTCCAACCTATAAATAGGTGGCTTGGGTTAGCATCATTAGCACTTCATTATTCAGCTATATTGCTGTTGGTTGTATTCACCTACGGGCAGCCCTCGTGCTCTACTTTAGTAGATAACAAGTTTTCTACTTTAGTTCTTTTACACATGTGCTTCTTCGCAAGATCTATTTGCTGTTTTTTTGTTTTACAACCATTCTTTAAAGGGGTAGCATAAATTTACAACATAAATTTGAAGAGAGAGAAAAGGTCATAAAGTTGGGGAATATTATTTTTATATGTGAATTAATAATTTTAAGCCTTAGCTATGTGTAAAAACCCTTGGTATAAATTTTTTAGTTAAATGGGCTCTACACACGTGCACATTTCACATTTAATTATTTTAGATGAAGGCTTAAGGTGCACAAGGGAATTAATAACGTTAAATCACGAGAAAATTGAATTTAAGGCTGAATTTTGTGTATAAGACTGGGGTTAAGGTAGGAATAAATGGTTCATAAAATAATTAAACTAAAACCTTGGAGATATGTGCATGGTGCACAAATTAAATTTAGTACTTGGGGATAAGAGCCAAAATAACAAGTGGTAGGACTGCAAGAAGTAAACATGATTATTACCAAAGAGCTAACCAATCTCAAGTCAAATTGTGGCCAAATAGGAGCATGAAGCCACAATCATCACAACGAGGATCTTGTGGATGCCACTACCAAAGTAGAGGAGGCTAAGAAAAGAGTAGATAGCATCATGAGAACATTTGGAGCTGGTCCAAAGCATACAAGAACGGGCCAACAAGGACCATCGAGTCAAGCTAGCCCAAGTGGAGGCTAGCAAGAACTAAGTCAAGATGACCCAAAGAACCCCAATTATTATGTATGAGCTCGTCGATGCAAAAAAATGGATGAATGGGAAGAGCATGCCATAGATAAGCCCGGATAATTGTGGGAGGAGCACTTCAACAAGCTCAAAGTAGTACTGGAAGCACCCTCCCCCACTGGACAGAGAATTAATTATTGACAAGAAATATGATAGGAATTCGGATGAAGGCCAAGGATAGGAAAAGAGACCATAACCACTACACACAAAGGAAAGAGAGGGATCCAAGGAGAGCCAAATGTCTAGTCTCCAAGGAGGGATTGAGTCTAGAAAACCTTGATAATCTCATAGAACAAAATGAACAACTATGGAAAGAAGTACAAGAATGGAAAGATATGTAATTTAATAGAAAAAGGTAAAAAAGTAGTCATACAATAGGAAAAACTTCCAAAAGGGAGCTAGTACTCAAGGTGGATACTCCCATTGAAGATATACCCAAGAAGGATCAAGGGAACACATGATGGCTAAACAACTGGAAGAGAAGATAAATGAAGATCCAAACTCACATAAAGGAGCTAAGGGAGCATGTGATGGGCTACCAAATAGCTTGAAGAGAAGATAGCTTGAAGAGAAGATAGATGAAGAAAAAGTTCTCCAAACTCATCATTATATACTTGAGAAGGAGCCAAGGAAACACATGATGGCTACTGCCAAACAGCTAGAAGAGAAGATAAATGAAGAACAAGTGCTCTAGACCCATATAGAGGAGTTGGAAGAGTAGTAAGAAAAAGATGTAATGGCCATCAAAGAGCTGAAGAAGAAGATGAAGGACAACCCATCTAAGCTATCCTAGACTAATAAAAAGCTCCTAAAGAACAAACTACCAAACTCACACAGGTCTGGCGAAGAAAGAAGTAGAGACAAATTAGCTTAAGGATAAGCACAAAGAAGAATTGTAGACAAAGGATGATTTGAAAAACAAATTTTAGGAGTGGTTCACAAAAGAACAATAGATGCAGAGAGGACTCTGGGAGGATAAAAATAGATTACTGGGTGGACGTGATCAAAAGAAAGGACAAAGAAGAGAAAAATATTTAGACAACATGCAAGCACATCAGGAACCTGGCACGTAACATGAAATGTGAGAATCCCTTCCTCATCCTCTAGATCTTCTAGGTCTCCCTACCAATCCATGCCGCAAAAATGAATGCATAGCCTACATTAATGTAAATACAATTCCACTAATATGATTTAGTTACTCACCTCTTCATTGGCAAAGGCCCCTATTTACTGGATTCCATTGATCCTATGTGATGACCCCGGTATCCAAAAAATGATTTCAAGCATCTATATCATTATTGTTCTTACAGTAATTGACCTCTACTTTTTAAGTGGTCTCAACGACCTACATATAAGAGACGCGAGAAATTTAGCCATATAAAAGATAGGAATTTTGTAGTGAAGTGTACTTACAAATCTATCTTTCCATGCATCCTTCTTGGTTGGTCCCTAATGTCCTAGTCCCTACTGTTGGAGTTACACTTGGTTACACTTGATGTTATGTGTTGTGTATATATGCAATGAAGAGAAACATGTTACCTTTGAGGAAGCACATGAAAGTGATCATTGGATGTAGACCCTTAAAAATGCCACTTGCTATTTAGCAGATTTATCTTATGGTAAAAAGGCCATTGGTATGCAATGGGTTTGTAAGCTTCAACTGATGATACAAAGGCAAGGCTTGTTACAAAGGGTTATGCTCTAGAGAAGGGCATAGATTATGATGAGACCTTTGCACCCAAATATTGTATGAAGATGGAGGTGGGGAGGAACAATTGTCCAGCACCAAAACCTACCAAAAGGTGTCTAAGCCATACATGTGACATGGGAAACCATCCGAAGGGACATGGTGCCTTGAGGGTGTGCTAGACCGCCCCGCATATTATGCCTCTATATGGGGAGGAGGTGCAAGGAGAGGCAAAGCACAGACCCATGGTAGGCACCTTAGGAACGCACTCATGCATCGGGTGCGGAGGAGGGCAACCCTCAGAGCACTCGGCACCTGCGGAACCTCCCCCGCACCCGGGAAGGCCTAACGTGCCTACCCCGTGCGTGAGTGAGTTCCTAAGGTGCCTACCATGGGTCCGTGCTTTGCCTCTCCTTGCACCTCCTCCCCATATAGAGGCATATTATGCGGGGTGGTCTAGCACACCCTCAAGGCACCATGTCCCTTCGGATGGTTTCTCACGTCACAATACACACTCTAGAGTGCATTAGACATTTTGCAAGGAACCCAATGTTTTATGCTCACACAAAGCATATTGAGGTGCATTATTATTATGCCAAGAAGAGTCTCACATTACAAAAGATTAGTTTGGCTTATGTCTCTACACACAGCAATGTGGTGGCAAATATGTTCACAAAAGCTCTCTCATGAGAGAACTTCAAAGCTTGGCTTATGTCTCTACACACGATAATGTGGTAGATATATTCATGAAGACTCTCTCATGAGAGAATTTTGAAGCCTCACTTATATCTCTACACATAACAATGTGGGAGATATGTTCAAGAAAGGGTCTCTCACACAAGAGAAGCTCGAAGCTTTTCCCAAAGCTTTGGGTTTATTGGCAATTTGGGGATTGATCCGCCACATGATCTTTGTAAATGTTCACATCCTAATTATAAGGGGGATTTGTAGCCATTTACATGGTGGTGATGTGTGGACGTAGGTTAATAATGGGCCAGGGCACTTTTTCCCTATATGGGAAGTTTTTTCCCATGAGCATATATACACACTCTTATGAGTGTATGTAAGTGATCTTATCATGTCACTTCAGTAATTCTCATCAATCTACTTTGACTGTTGTGCTTCTCTCTATCTCTCTTTGCTCTCTGTGTCTATGTATATCTGTTGCTACCTTCATTCGCTGCTCCAACACACTCATGTGTGGACATGGTCACTCATGTGTGGAGATGGCCCTGATTTGCTCCAATTATCCCCATTTGGTTAGGGTTCACCACCCCAAATCCATAAATAGAAAGAACTCCTAGGTCTTGTATCATCACATAGATAGGATGCCTAGATCTTTTTATCACATATCACTTGTGTGAGAGTTATATATTGAGGCAAACTATAGAGCCTATCACAAGTGGAGAGTTGTATGTTAAGGAAAATTGAAGGAGCCTATCCACCAACAACTAAACTCCACCAACAACTTTTACGTGAGTGAACTTTCTTGAGAATTTAATTATATTTATTCAATAAAAATAAAATTATAGTTAGAGATGAGAGTATATGAATATCTCTAAATAATTAAAAAAAAGATAAAGAAAATAAATTTGTGATAAAAATAGCATCTTTATGATAGAGATCCCAAAAATTAGGTCGGCTTTTGCATACAATCGAATTTAGCAAAACTCCCACGCTAAGTTGTAGACCACACATATTCCAGTAATTTTAAATACCAACTCGACTATATTCTGGTGAAAAACCAGAGAGTTACAACGGTTGCAAGTTTGCAGGCCTGTACTTGTATACAAGGAGCAAGGATAGGCTGAGATAGGCAAACGTCTACAGGGAGTATTAGTTCTCTTATTGTTTTCCTTATATGGTTTAATTATTTCATGAGAGAGAGATTAAACATGGTTTGTAAGAATTGCAGGTTCCTTGGGTGGATTCTTTCGCTCCATGAATACTTTAACATTACTATTATCCATGAGTTCTTTCTATGGGCTTGCCCACTCCCATTCTATTATGTTGCTCTTGTGTAGGTTTTGCCTATTTCTTGTGTAGGTTCTTTATCTTGTTGTTGATGTTTCTTGTGAGGTTTACCTTCTCGTAGCTTCCCTTGTTCTACCATTCTGGCCACCCATCATGCATGGATTGTTCTCCCGCATTGCTTCTTCGTCTCAATCCTTGCGAGGCTTATCTTGGGTTTTTGTTTTTTTTGCCTCCTCTAGGCTTTTCTCTGCTCCTCTTGGGAATTGAACGGTTTTCTTCCAATTTTTCTTATGTGCTTCTTGCACCTCCTTTGTTGCGAAGTCTCTGAATTAATTTTGTTTTCTCTAGTCCACATTGTTTTTCTTCTGTTTGGCTAGTTATTCTGACACAACCAACCTCCCTTTCCCCTTTTGGGATCTAGTGATGGTTGCCACAATTGGCTGCACGTTTTTGTTTTTTTTGCCTCCTGCGAGCTTTCTTCTTCTCCTCTTGGGAATTGAATGGTTTTCTTCCATCTGTGCTTCTTGTACCTCCTTTGTTGCAAAGTCTCTGAATTGATTTTGTTTCCCTAGTCCACATTGTTTTTCTTCTGTTTGCCTAGTTATTCTGACACAAGCAACCTCTCTTTCCCCTTTTGGGATCTGGTGATGGCTGCCACAGTTGGTTGCACACCTTCTAGCTCTTTGATGTCAATGATGTTTATGGATGTTGCTGGTGCATCTGTCCCACCTACCTTTTCTGCAGCTCTCGTTGATGCTTCTGGAAGCTGACATTCATTCCATCGGTGTCGAGGCTTCTGATTATAATAACATTTTGACTGCCCAGCACCCCCTCTTTCTCGACCTTTCCCTTGGCCATAATATGGTATGTAAGGTGCCCGTGCAATATAGGGAGGTGTGGAGCATTCGCCAAGCTGAGCGAGATGCACTGTTGCTAGTGTAGTTGATTCTGCACAGACTGGGTGATGAACTGTTTGTCTTGCTATTGCTTCAGCAAGAAGTTCCTCTCCCCTTTTGAAGTGTCGTGCTAAAATGTTTCCTTTGTGAGAGAAATGGTGAGATTGAAAGTAGTAGGCAATGCCTAAGCCCAACGGGTTCAAAACTCACAGGCTACTATTAGTCAAAACAGAAAATTCACATAGAACCACAAAGCTCACTCTCTCACTCACTCGCTCACTGAGATAGTACATAATGAATTAATGCTCAAGGGCTTTGTATTACTGTCGAACTTGTACGATGCTATGTGCTCCAAACTAACTCTATCCTATTGATCCCTTATATCTCTCTATATATCTATCTTCCAACTGCTAATTGCCTCCTTCTTTGCTATTTTAGAAGGACCTTCTTCTTGTCCCTTCTAGCCTTTGCCTACTATTATAAGACTCATTCTGTTAACAAACTATTACAATAAAGTACATATGATTACAATGGGTGTGCGTGTACGATGTTGTCTATGCGATTGTTAGTGTGCTGGCCTTTTATTGTTAGCTTGTGTCTTTCAGCCAATTCTTACAGTCCCACCAGTCAGCTCTTGTTGGATGCTCAACAAGTTTGACTTTGGCCCTCACACTCGATGTGGTCCATGAAGCCTTGCACCGGCCTCGAGGCTATAGATCCCTATACCTAAAGCTAAGCAAAGCACAAGGAATGGTCAGGAGCATCATCAGGGGCCTAGTCAACAAAGATGAAGTCAAATGGGAAGACATTACTTGACATAATCTACTTACCCTAGCCTATTTCCTCATCATGCTAACCAACCTTCAATGGACAGACATGTATAGCAAGTGCAACCTCTCCCTCCTTTCCCTCTCAATTGCCGTAGCTCATTTGCTCATCATGCTAACCAACCTTCAATGGACATATAGGTATAGCAAGTGCAACCTCTCCCTCCTTGCCCTCTCAAGAAAGACCTACTAATGAATTGGATTGACCATTTTCATCATGAACTCTATGAGACAGGATCTGCACTGTATGATAGGATCTGCACAAACCCAGCTATTAATGACAAGTTTGAAGTACCTACCATGATCCTCATGTGAGGGTTATCTACTACGTCATGGGATGGGAAGACCTCCTTGAACTTTATATCTACCAAAGTACTGCCACCCCAAACCCTATATCTACCAAAGTACCACCACCCTAATTAGGCCTCTTTAGCAGCAAACCCTAGTAGCTCTATCCCCTATTGACTCTTTTAAACCCAAGAAGCAAAGGCTTGATCAAGAGACCACTGCCACACTTGAGGCCTTTAACAATTTTTTAAAAATAAACATGACGAACATCCCCACACAACTAGCAATAGGCACAACAGCTAGACCCCAAAAATGTTAGCATAGTTTGGTGTTGCCCCCACAATTATTCCCTAGGGTTGAGGTAGTTGAGGGAAGAACCATGCATGCAGTCCATTTTGAGGGGATCAGATCCTCAAGTTTTCAAGACAGCAGAACCTTATAGATACCCATAAGTGGATATAAGAAGGGAATCTTGCCTCAGTTGAAAGCTTCTCCTAGGCCATATTCAACTTTTAGGGTTGGCTCCAAGACTTTCTTATTGCCTTCTCCTCTATAATCCAAAACCTTGTCGAGCAAATGACCAAATTTATGGTGCACCAAAAGTTGCAGATGGGCATGGCCCAACAAGCACTCCTCCTAGCCCACCTGCATCTCCAGCTCCACCCTCACCCCTCGCATCTCCCAGCCACCCCCACTACTCACCAAGCCCTCAACCTTGCAAGCTAATCACTCCTCTCTCCCATCACAGGTCGTCTTGGAAGAAGGAAAGATCCCAGAACCCCATGTTGGAGAGTAGTAGTAGATGCACCCCCTTGATAGCCCATTCAACAAGCATGATTCTCTCAACGGAATTTATATTGATAGAGCCCTTAGAATTCGTGGCAATACCCTAACCCTACCCTCGACACCAACATGATCATTGATTGCCTTAATATAAGCCTTATTAAGCTTTATCTCTGGAATAGGAGTTTAATCAATGTTCCAGATCTGATCGCAAGAGGGATCATGGGGGATACAAATGACCACATGCCAGGTCAACCCCAATAACACACGGCCTCATGGGGGATCAACCTATATGGTGGGCGACCCTACTTTCTCTAGGCCAAGTCCCTAGTTCCACTCCACGGGAGGTGGAACAACAAATGTGGGAAAGTTCTAGGATTGTACCACAAAAACTAAGAATCCACTAGGGTAAACTCCTCTTAAGTCCTTAATTGCTTCCTCAACGACATGCAGGCTCAAAAGATTTGGGCCAAGCACATCTACAAAAAACGACAGGTGCTAATGGATCACATACCACCAAATCATATGAGGCATGAAGAACCCAACCTTGGTGCTAGTTTCCATCAACCATAGCCCTATGTCCCATCACCATAGGAATATGTGCAAGACATGTTGAGGATGGTAAGGGAAGTAGGAAGGGAGCTTGGCCATGTGTGAGGAATATGCAAAATACATGTTAAGGATGATAAGGGAAGAAGGAAGGGAGGTTGGCCATGTTGATAATGGTAAGGGATATGTAGAAGGCATGTTGAGGATGGTAAGGGAAATAGGAAGGGAGGTTGGCCATGATAGTCACACCCATTCATAAAGCCCTAAGTTAGGATGGACAAAGCCATAGTTTATATCTCAAATCTAATGAAAAATTTGACAAGAACGGAGATCTTATTTAATGCTTGGAAAAGTTTGATCAAGTTTAGAAATCTTTTGGGAGTGTTGATCTCACAAAGACTTGAAGGCAAAGATGCTAGTCTCAATGGTTACATCTCTAAATCCATTGGAAAAAAGGCCACCTATGAGGTCCCTAGGGACTCTCCCTAATCGCTGCCATCATATGCAGTCACATTGCCCAGACACACATTTATAGCAAGAGGTTGGAGAATCCAATGTAGTCCTTGGGAAACGCTTAGCAAAAGTAAAGTTTCTCCATATGAGATGTAGTCCTTGGGAAAGGCAACATTGAGTTATCATTCTCCAGATTCATGATTAGGTTGAAGATTAAGGGTCTTCATGATCACCTCTACAAGTATAGACATTACATCTTTGATGAATGTTGTCATAAAGTAGTTGACCCAGGATAGAGATGCAAAGGAGGTCATCCATCCCAACCAAGACGTGGGGGTATATCCTCCAATGCATCTACCTTAAGGGGAGTAAAACCCAAGCAAGAAGGTTCTCTAGTCAAGGACATAAGCATCAATGAGTTAGCATATAATCTTTGTAACTACCTCCACCATTGGCATAGGGATAGCCCCACGACGTTTTATCCTTAACTATATCCATAGGGATAACCCCAAAGCATTTCATCCTCACCTATAACCATACAAGCTCAAAATGCCCCCACTTAAACCTATAGGGTTCTATTAGCCTTCATTTCCTCTTGGAGCGCTTCCATGAGATCTGTGAAATTCATCTCCGCCCCACTAAAGTGTTGCCTTTAGCAAGGGGTTTACTTGTTGAAGTGCTATGTCTCGTGACTCTGAAAGAAATAGATTTAGAATCCGATGCTTTAGCTCCTTTGACCATGAGATTATCTTCTAGTTGGATGGCATTTGTTGTGACTTCATCCCATGTAGTGATCCCTCTAAAATGACTAAGCCATTATAGATCGCTTCATGGTGAAGCCCATGAATGAATCTATCCAACATTTGATGATTCGAATAGCATTCATCGGAAGGCAACGAGAGTTCAAATGCATGAAATGGTTAATGAAATCTCTAACCGACTCCTCTCCTTCCCTCTCAGCTTTGTTTAGCTATGAAGCTATACCCCACTCCTTCATGCACAAATTGCTTTGAGAACAATCTCCTAAGAGTGGTGAAGTTCAAGCATTCCATGACCTTGAGAGTTCTATACCAATCCCCAGCCTTACTTTCTAATGTTAGACTAAAGACATTCCATGACCTTGAGAGTTCTATACCAATCCCCAGCCTTACTTTCTAATGTTAGACTAAAGACATCGGTCTTCGAAACCTCATTTTATTCTCCTAGGGCCTCACACACTTGATCAAATACTTCTAAATGTCTCCTAGGATCACAATCTCCAGTGAATTTATAAGTTAGCTTGGCTATCTAGATAGCCTTTCCATGGCTCTGTCGACCCCACCACCATCTTCCCAGGGCCTATGCAAAATCAACTGGGTTTGTGGGGGTAGAGCTGGTGCTGGCATAACAAGAGCAACGATAGGAGTAGGTGGAGGTGCAACACGTGGCACTGCATGAGGATGCATTGGTCTAAACCCTAGTGGGGGTAGATGTGCTACATAAGGTATGTGTCCTACTAGTGTCCCAATAGGTGCTTTGAGCATGTGGACATTAGGTGCAGCCAATCTCATAGCAAGAGTTGGTAGCATACTCAATCTAGGGAAGGAAAGCTTCATGGGTGCACTAGAATGAGTGTACAGGGGGTGGTTCGATGGTCACAGTTGCAACAGGTGCAACAGGAGCTATATGGACGGGGATATCAAAGTGAATGCTCCCTTCTTTGCAAACGATGAGAGTACACTAAGTGTCTCTCTGGAGTTAAACTCAACTCCTTCATCATATGGTCTATATGTAGTAAGATTTGGTTTAGAGGTAGCGGTTAAGGCTGAACCTCTAAGGTAGCTAGCTATGTGGTTAAAAATACTGGTATAGCTGGCTTTGACTGGTGAAGCCTAGTTAGGGTTCTCACTTCTTGGGATTGGGGATCCTTCCATTGACTCGAAACTTGATGATTTATCATTGGTCCCTACTAGTACAGGTCCTTGTACAATGCTAAACTAGGTTTCGATCAAAGGTCATGAGTACAAGTGTAGGTTGGTATGCATTATCGCCTATATTAGCCTCCGATACACGTCTAGATCACAGGCGCATGTGAATATGGGGTGTTGGAAGGTCCTACAAATGCCTTGAACAAGTTTGGATTTTTTTTTTAAATTTTTCATTTTTTTGGATTGACCAAAATTTTTCCAAAACATGTCTTTTGTGTTTCTTAACCCGTCTGGCACCAGAAGGAGTATATATTTTTTTGGGTTAGTCAAGTGCTACAGGCACTAGCTCCCATAGTTAAGGAACCTCCTTAACTATGTAAAATTGTAAATTTTTTAGGTGTCACAGAAGTTGCATCAACACGATCGCCAACAATAGCCTAAAACATATATTAGGCAATATTGTGTGAGCACTTTCCAAAAGATTTCTATACCCTTTTCCTTTCACCTTTTCACCTTTTATTTTTTAATTTTTTACATTTTTGGTTTACTATTTACGGTTTTAATTTTTAGTTTTATCGAAAAGGGGTTTTCCTAGAATCTTTGACTTGGGGACTGCACGCATTAAATGCATCTAGCCACTCAAAATAGACTTTTGGACTTTTTGAGCTAGTGGCCTAAAAGCCTACAAACATTAAATGCGGCCAGTCAATTAAGATTCCCCAAATTAGAGAGAGGATTAAGCATAATTAACTCACATTAACTACACTAATGCAAAAATGTAGAATGTGTAGAAAACACAAAAATTTATGTGTGTTGCCAATCCTCCCCTAATTTCTGTTTTTATCCCGATTTCTCCATGTAAGGAGTGAAAATTGGGATAAACACTATGCTAGGAAATCGATTTTGTGGTATATTTAACCCAACACTTTTAATTTAATGTTCAATTAACTTTATTTTAAATTTCAAAATTAAAAAATGTAGAAAAGAAATGTAGAAAACCACTAATTGAACTTATAAATGATAAGTGGAAGGAGAATTAACCTAAATGCACAAATTGAACTCGCAAAAAATGTAAAATATATAGAAATTGCAAAATATGTACAAATTGAGAAACATGTAGAAATTACAAAACATGCAGAAATTGTAGAAATTGAACATGTAAAAAATACAAATTTCAACAACAATGCCAACAAAGCTACAAAATGGACAGATTTTCAGCAATTCATTTCTACCATTCTTGAAAAAACAAAAAACAAAAATATAACAGAAATTAATCATATGCACACGCATTCAAAATGTATTGTGGCTATGCGGTGGGGCTATTCCCCAATAGCGAAGCCATTTTTGGGAAGCCCTTGTACCATAGAAAGAGTGTAGGAACTAACCAAGGTCATGGTGCTTTGCCTAACTGCTTACATATTCTTTACTAGAG
>NW_028229438.1:76574-114074 GCF_041138505.1 Cibotium barometz | reverse complement strand
ATATTCACATGGTCACACACACGTACATACACACACTCGCACATGGATACACATAAACAAAAACATACACACCACGTACATACACTCACACCATACACACAATCAAGAGACTTGCACGACACATACGCACATGAAGTCGATATTACACAATCACGTATACGTGTGCATGTGCACACACAATCACACACATTAGTGTGCAAAAGAAAACACAAAAGACATTGTATGTAAGATACACTTATTTAAGAGTGAGAACACCTCACCATGCATCCCTAAGTATTAAAATTTATTATTAATTAAAAGGATGTATGTATGTGTATTTATTTATTTTATAAATGCAGATGTGTATATAGGTATATGCACACACACTCATACATATATGTCTCTAAATATAATAAAACATAATATTATAGATAATATATATTTACATATATGTGTGAGTGTGTGTATGCATGCGTGCATGATGACAAAGAGAGTGTGTGTGTGTGTACGTGTATGTATGAGAGAGAGAGAGAGTGTGTATGTATGAGAGAGAGAGAGAGTGTGTGTGTCTATGTGAGAGAATGTGTGTGAGAAGAGAGAGAGTGTGTGTGTGACTGGAGAGAGAGAGAGACATGAACATGGAAGTCTATGTGTGAGTGTGTGTGTGTGTGGAGAGGGGAAGAGTGTGTTTACATTAGTGCATGTGTAAGTGTGTACATGTGTGTGTGTGTGTGTGTGTGTGTGTGTGTGTGAGAGAGAGAGAGAGAGAGAGAGAGAGAGAGAGAGAATTTCTATGTGTGAGATAGTTTGTGTGGAAGAAGAGAGTGTGTGTTTGCATTAGTGCATGTGCGGGTGTTTACATGTGTGTGTGTGTTTGCATTAGTGCATGTGCGGGTGTTTACATGTGTGTGTGTGTGTGTGTGAGAGAGAGAGAGAGAGAGAGAGAGAGAGAGTGCATGCGTGTGCGTGTACAAAGGGACCCATAGTTGCTTTTTGACGGACGTCATGCTTGTTTTTTAGCATTTTGGCCATAAAATACTTGCAAAATTTTCAAATGCCCATTAAAAAATTACACTAATATACAAAATAACTTGCTTTATTTCACCAAACAACCCGTCAATTTTGAAGGGCAAGGGTGCCCGCCAAAAATCAAGCTAGATCCCACCTACAAATGACTCTATGAGTTGGAATAGATTATATTTAAAAATAAGAAGCACAAAAGAAAAATATAACCCCATGCATTTATTTAAGTGAAATTATTAATTCCATATACATTATTTTTAATAAAAACAACTTTACAAGTGTCACACTATCGAGCTTGCCTAAATGCTTGATTGTTCTCATGCTACATTTTATGATTTATAGTATCATGGCCCCACCATCATCTTTCAAGTCTCTAGGTGCATTGCTTAATATGAGAATTTGTAGCTTTTTTTCCATGTTGAAAAGCTAGCATCGCTAAGAGTCTCTAGGCACACTGCTTTATATAAGCTTTATCGGTTTATTTCCATGTTGAAAAGCTAGCAGCGCTAAAAAGTCTCTAGGCACACTGCTTAATATAAGACTTTATTGCTTTATTTCCACGTTGCAGCCTAGCAGTCTTAAAAGTGATCCTCTATTTTTTAAGCTGGTTGTAATTTAAAGGATGTTAAGCTACTTAAGTAAAAACATCATAGCACCCATACTTGCTTTCAAAAATTTTTATACAAAATGTGGGTTTTGACACAAGGAGTAATCGCAAAAGGGGCAATGGTGACAATGAATGGTTTTGAAATTTGAACCATGGAGGGCAAGCTTGATTTTTGAGATAGATACCCTTGCCTTTCAAAATTGACTAATATGGTGAAACATAGCAAGTTTTTTTATTATTTTAGTGTATTTTTTCTTATAAGTATTTTAAATTTTGCAAGTATTTTATGACCAAAAAGCTCAAAAACAAGTGTCAAAAGGTAATTATGATGGGGCAAACCAAACACTATGGAAATTGTGATCATGATTTGTCTTGACATTGTAGTGTATTTGTATTGGCTAGAATTAAAACAAATCGGTGGGATATTAAGTAGCCCATATTTTAAGGAATGATTTTTCATATATTTTATTGATAAAACCGGCATATAGTGGATTGATTGAAAGATTGTCCAATACCCACGGCTGTAGTCTAGTGGTTAAAGGGGTCGATTGATATTCTAGAGGTACTGGGTTTGAGCCTCGAGCCTCGCTGGATTGAATCCTGAGGTGGAGGGGTGTGTTGTACACAAGCCGAATGCAAAATTCGTAATTTTCTTCATTTTCAAAAAAAGGGAAATAGCCCACGCCACAAATAGCGGGCGGTCTTCCTTCTTGGTAAAGAGTTTGACCAGTGATAGTTGACGGGGACGTTTTTTGGCCGTCAAAAAATTACATAAAATTATTTTGCCCTGTCCCTTGGGACGTTGGTCCAAGCAGACCGGGTTGGCGGCCCATCTTTGGGTCTCTCTCTCTCTCTCTCTGTCTGAAACCATTGCGTCTTGCTGTGCTTCGCTTAGCACTCTCTACCCACGGAAAAAAACTCATGCTTCCTACACGGCTACACCACAAGAGAATAGGGGCATACAATGAGTGAAAAAAGAAATTACATTAAATAATGAGGGGATTAGATAACCTTTGTTATTAAGGTTTTTCAATTAATCTTGTGAAAAGCTAAGTTTTTTTAATGCGGTCGATTAAACATTGCAACTGTCTGCGCATCTCCTCCTCTTCTTCGCACCATCATCATCGTCCGTTTTGCGAGAGAACGTTGCATATGAGGTGGCCCTCTCTCTCTCTTAGTAGTGTACACACAATCTATAAAGCGGCTTCTCCCCTTCGGATACATGCTCTGTTTACGGCATCGCAACAGAGACGATCATATATGCTACCTACGTTAATTAAGGTCGCGGGTTCCGAAACTGAGAGCAAGGGCTTCCACAGGCGAAAATTAGGGTTTCGACAGGCCCAAAACAGCGCTTCTACAGGCGGAAAGCATGGTTTTTGTAGACGGAAGTTGACTATCCTCGAAATTAGGGTTTCAAGAGATTCTGCACAGGAGGACTGGGCATTTGAATCCATAGAAATTTTTTAAACAATTTTTTAAAAATAACTATGGCTCGGGTTTTTCCATTGATGCATTCGATTGTCGCCTGTGATTTTCACAGGCGAGTAGAGCGAGTAGAGAATATGTATTGCATATAACTGACAAAATAAAAGGGGTCAAGCCAATGGGGTGTGTGAACTTGAAGACATAACTTTATAGAGACTAATAATGAGAGGCCACACCTTCTTGGACACTCCACTCAAACCATCCTAGACACTACCTTCCTATTGCCGTATTAATTAACCTCTCATCTCTCAAAATCACCTTCTCTAACTTGAATCCCCATGTCCTTCATGACCTATTTGGTCCTTTTGTCATCCTCGAGGTTCCCCATGCTTTTCGTAAAATACTTGCAAATTTTTAAAATGCCCATTCAAAAATTACACTAATATACAAAATAACTTGCTTTATTTTACCAAACTTGTCAATTTTGAAGGGCAAGGGTGCCTGTCAAAAATCAAGCCGGATCCCACCTACAAAAATGACTCTAGGAGTTGGAATAGATTATATTTAAAAATAAGAAGCATAAAGAAAAATATAACTTCATGCATTTATTTAAGTGAAATTATTAATTCCATATACATTATTTTAAATAAAAACGATAAAAAAATTATATGAATTTTGACTTATTAAATTATCGCAAGAAATAAAAAAGGCGAAGCCAATAAAATTACGAGTTGAATCATTAAACTCTATTGAATTTACTTAATTAAACTTGTATACAGCCATAATAAATTTGCATGTGATACATACATTGAAATGTCTTCAAAAAAACTTATTAGAATTAAATTATAATGTGTATTTCTTGAATATATTTTAATGAAAGGTTTAAGAATTCATTGAATTCATAATTGTAAAAAGTTTGCATGAGAGAGAGAGAGAGAGAGAGAGAGAGAGAGAGAGAGAGAGGTCATTTGACAAAAAAAACATCAACATTGAAAGAGAGGGAGAGAAAGAGAGAACATACAATTCAACATATAACCATACAAAGAGATATTAGAACGATTCAAACCAAGGTTTGGTTAGGTTTGTATTTTTATAATAGCCATGTTTAATAATGTTTTTTCAACCATAACTTGATTATTTATTTATTTATTCACAAACATTAGGCCCCCTATTAGCTTTCTCTTGTAGATAAAGTGTTACATTACGATAGCTACCACCATAGCCTAAGAGGGCAAGGAGCTCTAGTCACCACCCAACCATAGAGGAATGTGGATAAGTGTCCACATTGTCGGCTTATATAGTGGCATGCCTGCCCACAATAGCCCCAGCCGCCCATGGTCCTCCAACCCGGGTGCCTCACCCCTGAACCCCGGACACACTCGCCACATGCACTCCGGCGTGTGGATTCCATGTCTACCCGCCCGCCGCCTACGAGTGACTCACGCATACCTTTTATAGGCTACGTGACATTACCCCCCTCCTTCTAAAGAGTCTATTGTTCGGCGAAAACAAACTGGGGAAAGTTGTTGATAAGCATATGTTGTTCTCACTTGAGACCTTTTCTGACCTATCCTTCCACTTAATGATTTCTCATTGGTACACATTACACCTCGTGTTCCGGTCTTTGAACCTAAGAATTCTTCTTAGGTTCATGTGGAAGTGCAGTAACTCCAAGGACTCAACTACAACTTTAAGACAAAATATATTGTCTTGGTGATACATTGTGTTCACATGCCATTGACATGAAAAACTAGGTGTACTTGAGAGATCTTCGACAACTCAAGTTTGTAGAATAAGCTACCAACCTTTTGTAGACTACGCTACCATGCTATGCTACCAACTTGTTGACTCTTATACTTACATAGCTCTATGGCCCCATAGGCGATCTAGACTAGAGTATAAAAAACAACGTAAATGGAGAAAATCTAATCATGAACAAAAAAATAGATTCCAAAGGTGAGAGGTCCTCCTCTCCACTAGATTATTCATCTATGCATAAGTATATACTCTAAAACCTCGTTGGGTTTTTAGTTTGACCACCATTAATCTACGGATGGTTGATTTCTCTCTTACTTAGAGTGATATTTAACCTTTGAAGATTTTTCTTCAAAGATGACTATCAAACTTTATATCTTTACCCAACACTATATTTGCAGGTAGGCCATATAGTTATGGTAGAGATGTTTGATAAAGAGCCTTTTAAACTCAGATGTTTTCACATCCTATTAGTGAGTCAAATATTGACCTTTTTACTTTTCCCTTCAAGAAGATTTTTCGACCACAAAAAAATGGTTCAAAAAGTTATAAACAAGTGTCTGTGTGTAGACCATATGGTCATCTATGTCTATAACTTCCCTAAGTACTACAACAAGGAAAGCAGGACACACAACACATATTTTCTACTACGACCAAGGAAACATGCAACACTCGTGTTTTATCTGGGAACAGCAAACCATAGTTGCCACTTGCAAACTATAAAAAACACAAATTGCTACTAAGGCATCGAATAACATCATGCCTTTAGTATACGCCAAAAATTCTCAAATCCTCAAGAACCAAGTATAGTGAATGTGCTCAGACATTCAAGGCATTCCTTTGCATGTTCTACGACATCAAAGATGTTTTCCTCTTATGGTGGTTAGAAACCACATGGACTTTAATTCAACAAATTTGTGCAACTATTACAAGTCTTTAGCAAATTGTTCTATAATGTGGTAAAGTTGAATTGACCTTACACATGGTTTAAGGAAAGCTACACTTTCCTCTCTCTAAAAGTTCTTGCATTCTTCAAGAACAATTTCCACATCTTGCGACGAGGATGATTTTCACATAGACATCGTCTATGTGATGTATAGTGTCTATGCACTACAAGAAAATCAAGAGTAATGTGCAACAATAAGAGTACCACTCCCAGCCCCCAACTAGATACATGCCTATCTACATGTCTACTTCTGCAACCACTTTGGTTGCTTGGCAATACATATCTATGTCTCTACAGCCAACCATGTCTTTACGGACATGTTTATGGGCTATCTATGGTTACATCCAAAACTTAATAGCACCATCCAGACACACCTCTACAAGTGTGGTCTCATTGGACACCTCTACTATGTGAAATGATATAATAAACCATTTTAATTATGGGAAATGATTTAGTATAAAGCAATAAATGAGAATTTTTTATCACTTATTTAGTCTGTATATACATATGCTATGATATGTGGATTAGGTATGCCTCCAACACACCTTAAATTGATAGACAAACAAAATCAATCTCTGTACTTTGAGATTTCTTTGACAATAATAACACAACATTCAATTTGTGCTCAATACCAATATGAAGTTCACCGCATAACAAATCTTTGTTGCCTCGTCATATAGTGGCAATGCACTACCTACCTGTAGGTGGCAATATACTACCCAAATGTAACCAATGACAACAAAAATAATGGGTTCTATACATGCTTCATAAACATATTACAAAACACAAATTTGTACAAGTGAATCCTCTTATGACTTTTGGTAAAGTTGGACTTTGCCACTTATCCCGTCTATCTTAAATACTAAATTCTTTCTCAATTTGGCTAAGTAACTCCGTATGGTTTACAAGCAACTCCATACTCGTGGATACACCCTTCCCGAGTTGGAATATCCATCAAGCTGTCTTTAATAAGATTCTTGAGCCACTTACTACAAAGTGCTCATCTGGATTGACTCAAAACCTTTGGCACTATTCTAGAACCCAATTGTTGTTGATTCAAAGACATTCACTCAACAACTATGTCAATTTCTAAACTCTACGGTTAACATCTAACCATGAGTCCTACTAGGATGTGATAGTAGCCTAAGACTTCAACTTTAAATGTGAATATAAATAGCAAAGTTCCTAAAGAAGTTCCTCAAAACTTTGTGGTAGCACCTTATGACCATCTACCATGTGTGAGCATAGTGTGAAAACAATTTCACGCATACTCAACTACACACTAAACACTCTT
This sequence comes from Cibotium barometz, assembly GCF_041138505.1. Taxonomy (NCBI): domain Eukaryota; kingdom Viridiplantae; phylum Streptophyta; class Polypodiopsida; order Cyatheales; family Cibotiaceae; genus Cibotium; species Cibotium barometz. The sequence goes on along the minus strand of NW_028229438.1, from coordinate 107,042 downwards.
ACCAATTTGGTTTAGCACCAAATTGACAAGGTTAGGACTTTATCTAGAATAACAAGTACCTAAGGTTTGTGACTTTCCATAAAATTTGAGCTCATTTTGAAAACACGTATATCGATTAAATGAATCTAGCACTTTCTTTTGATAAATTTATCACCCCCATTTGACACAAGGACAAGCGGGCATGAAAGGTCCACCCCTGAGTGCTCCGTCTCAATACTACATAACCCAAGAGATTCATCTGATCACTCCAGATCAGTGCTCACTCTTTTTCTCGTAGAAACCTCAACTAATCACTCGAGATTAGCACACCTTTCTAATGAGGAAGGCGATGATTGCTGGAAAGTGCACGTGCATACAGCAATACCATGCCAAAGTATAAAAAACTATCAAGATAAATTCCTAGGCATTCCATGAATCAAGATCAAGATTTGTGTAATCACTATGGATTAATCTCAAACCTAGTGTGGTTTTCCTCAAATCTCTCCAGATTAGCTTTAAACCTTGAGTTTACCATCATGTTTAGTCCTAAACTTGCCAGACATGTTAGAATACTTGGTTAAGATCTCGGCTTAGAATTATTTCTAACAAACACAGTCATGGTTTATAAAACTATGTTGGATCCAATGACAATAAATAACCATGCTTGTCTGGAGTGAAGTACTTCTTGCTTTAACCAAGTAGTAATCCCATCGCATATTGGTAATGATCTACTCATTTCCCAGCGACTTGCAATTGGTAGGTTCTACAAGGACATGAACTTTGCAACACTAAATAGCCCAAACAAACTAAGAATTTACTTTCTAAGTTTATGAAATTCATTCCATACTTCCATAATTTGTACGGTAGCTGCCAAACATGTACTCAAAAATGAACATCAGTGTTGGATATACGTGAGATTACACTCCCTGAATGCTATAGTGCGTCCCCCACATATCGAAACCATCTAACAATACTAGTATCCCTGCTCACCAATGGTTCTATAGCACTCACAAACTAGAAACCGCTCTGCCAACACTAGTATTTAATCATGGCTATGCTACACAAAGCTTCTCCAAACTCTGTCCGTTGGATTACTTCCCAACAAAGGCTATAAGTATGTCTCAAACTCAATCTTGTCCAAACACTTGATCACTAAGGTATACACTAGAAAATGATTCTTTTATTTCAAATGTGAAACTTTTTATAGAATGTGGGTGAACATTTTTTTAAAATTAGCCATATCACTACTAAAGGATGCTTATGTTTTGATGGTGATTTCCATCAAAACTCTCATCTTAATGAAAGTCAAACTAATTGTCTGAATAGGCGTCTAAAGAAACATCGAAAATACTGTCTATAGTATTGTCTGAATAAGGGTCAAAAATAGCGTCAAAAATAAAATTTTCCCAATTTTTTATCCACTAGCCTTTTTTTATCCAAATCTATATATATTTTTATATGTATTCTCACTTTTGGTATACATAAATACATATAAGCATATATGAAACCAACAAAAAGGGGAAAGTTGGGTATGTCATGAGAATATTTGCATGTTTACAAAATCATAGTTGATCGTTATCAACTCTCTCATCTTCAAAAATGTCATTGGCCCCAAAAAGATATATTTCAAGGAAAATTCCTCCATCTTCGAATAGTGTAGGACTAGAAGATGCATCTATGTTAGCCCCTAAATCTTTAAGCTCTGGCCTTGGTTCCTCATTTGTTTTTGGCTCTTTGTCAATATCACCACCTGAAGTGTTTGAGGCATCTCTTGTGACTAATTATTCAATCTCTACCTTCATCTAGCCCTTGCTCGTGATGTACTTTGATATGCAAAGTAACTTGGTCTTGTTAGTGGCCTGCACCAATTTATGCTTGATCTTCTACTATTTCCATATCTTCATATATTTGTTTATTGATTGGTGATCTTGGATTACAAACCACCATCGACGATATCTTGGGTTCTCCTTAAAGATCACTTGCTCACAATGCTCCAATAGTACAAATGTGTCCTTTTGATCTGTCCATATCCTTGTGGAGTCCACTTGAACTAATCCGGATTTGTCCCTTCATACGGTTGCATATGCTCCTATTGTGACTACCTTAAACCACTTAACATCAATAAACATATGAAACTTTCTAAAGACAACCTTGATGATATCTTAGATGGTTCCTAATCATGTTCATATGTGTATTTAGGTCACTTGCACTAGCCCTACTTTCTTGCATGAAATTTTCTTTAACACCACAATCGAACGTTGTTCTCTTCCTATCGATCCGTTCCACTCAAAAATGGCATCCATGTGACCAGAGTACTATAAATTTTTGGTACTAGAAGAAAATAATACATCGTCCGTTAGTTTATGGAGAAGTTGATGGAGAACATGTGGACATATCAAGGCTTGGCAATGAATGAAATCACCTACATGGTAGTCACAACCATATGCAAGCTCCTCTTCCTCGTTTTCGTAATAACTTTACCCCGTGAAGTTTTGCTTCTTGTAAGGTTTGTTGGAGTCATCTACTTGACCTCCCTCTACTTGACAAAAGTCTGGAAGTATAGCAAGTGATGGAGGGTATGGTTGGTGACCCGTAGTCTAACTCCTTCGAAAAGCTCAATGAGCTTGATTCCTTTCATTCTTGGCCTCTCCATAGCACTTGATCCACTTTTGCATACTCCCTGAGTTTAAGATGAAAAATTTATTAATCTTGTCTCATAAGGCCACATCCATCATTCTCTCAATCCCTTGTCCTTGCGGCTCTTCTCCAACTACCCTATCATCCTTCTCTATTGACCACAATTTAGGTATTTCAAGGTCTAAGGTACTAAGAAACTCTATGATGGACACTAGGGATTCCTGCACATCCCATTACCATACATCCCTCTGGGGGGCGAGCTCTTTGAACGAACAAACCCTTTTAGTGTCTTCATGAACCTCTCCAAAAAGAACATCCAATGCTAAGGGACGGCCCCTGCCACCTCATCCACAACATGAATTGTATGGTTAATATGCTGGTTGGGAGAAACTTCTCCACCAATGTAATAGCTTTTATGGAATTTAACCACACTACTTCCAAAGTTTCTTTTCTTATCTCCTTTAATGAAATCCAGTGGACCATGGTGCCAATCTTGTATATTGTATCCCTTATGCTGTTGGTGAGGCAACCCTTTATGGCCACAGGCAAGATTAATTGCAAGAACTTGTGCCAATCGTGTGATTTCAAGCCAGAGAGCTTGTCATCCTTTGTAAACTCCCCCTTTAGGTAGTGCATGCATCTAGTTGGAGTACGAAACTCCAAAATGCACTTCTTAACTTGAGAGCTCTCTTCTTTCATCAATACCCAAGGAGGTTTAGGTAGTAGCAACTTACCACCATTAGCTTTGGGGCCATAAGTACATTGCATATGATCACTTATTTGTAAATCCTCCCTTTGGCCCTTGCTCTCTTTGTCCCTATTAATAGTGTTCCAAAGCACCACGGCGATATTTATAAAAATATGCATAGCTAGAAGATTGTCCCTATATGGTAGTTGTTGGTAGAAGATGGACAACAGGGGGTTGAGAACCTTCATTGTCCTCCCATGCTCCCACGGCGATATTTATAAAAATATGCATAGCTAGAAGATTGTCCCTATATGGTAGTTGTTGGTAGAAGATGGACAACAGGGGGTTGAGAACCTTCATTGTCCTCCCATGCTCTATTCCAGTTGCTTTCCTTTAGTGTAGGAGGAGGCCGACCCAAAAACCCCTCACGTAGCTCATGGTCCTATGGCAGATATTTCTTCTGACCCCCCTCATACACCATCTTCCTCAAGCATCTTGAATGGCAAGCCTCTAGTCTAGGCCCACACAAAGGACATGCATTGTATCCTGAGATTGATAGTCTTGTTTTAAAACAATTAATATTATACAAACATTATAGATATCAACATGGATAATAGCAAAATAGCTTACACTGTATTCTCCATAGCTTGGCCAATCATGCATAGTCCATGTTAGTATTCGTCGTAATGAGAAATCCCTTTGTCCAAACCTATTTGACATGTCTTGAACATCAATTCCTTCCCACAATCTCTGTAGCTCCTCTATTAATGGGGCTAAGTACACATCCATGTTGGCTACCTTGTACTTCCTAGGTACTCTCAATGAGAGCAAAAGATGCCCCTTCTTTATTTTCTGACCATGTTGGAATATTCTAGTTCACAAGACATACAGGCCATGTACTCCATGTTGAACTTTTAAGACCAAACGGGTTCACACCATCCATAGCTAGCCCAAGGTGAATGTTGTGACGCTGCTCGTTAAAGTCTGGCCACTTCTCTTTAATGTGTCTGCATGCAGGGCAATCAGCCAGGCACATGCATAACATCATCCGTAGATCTAGTGGTTTGATGCCAAGACATCATAGACGCTATGGATTTACACTTGACCATTGTTTGAATCTGTGGAATGACATGGAAGTGATTTAGTACTTTTGCAGGAACCCTTTCTCCTTGGACAGCTTTCCTATATCTGGATTCTCCACACCATAGACATTGTGCAATACATGCATGCTTGTGCCAATAGAGAACACAATCATTTGGACAAGCATGGTAAGAATTATAGTCCATACCATAGACATTGTGCAATACATGCATGCTTGTGCCAATAGAGAACACAATCATTTGGACAAGCATGGTAAGAATTGTAGTCCATACCATTGGATTGTAAGATGGATTTTGCATGCATACGGTCCAGAGGCATCTTGTTACCCTCGAGCAATATTTGATATCTCAATGACTTGTCATATTATTAGAAAAGGTAAAATAAATAGATAAAAATGGAAAGGGTGATAAGTACTTACGCATATAGTTTTGATACGCTAGTATCGAACCATCCAAATATTCATTGCAAGTTAAGCATTACGAGGCATGTGCGTAAAATAGATATATGTGCACCATGATAAAGAGGCGTACGAGACAACCTACATAACTCTTGCTCTTCTCTCGAGGTCTGCTCCATGCATTAATGGACACCGCCCATTTCATGTGTTATTTCTTACTCGATATTCCTTTCATCATGTAGGGCGCCTATCATATCATCCATGTCTTGATCTAAAGATGCCAGAGAGTCTGCCATAGTTTCATCTTCAACATGAGGCTGAGTAGTACTTGCTAGTGTCATTTCCCGAATACTCTGCTCAGGTCGAAGGTCCAAGTAGTCAATCGGTTCATCATTACAAGGGCGCATATTCACAACACCAAGTAAGGCATTTAGATGCTCAACTGAAAATATACCGTTCAATCTTACATGGCTATTGTTGCAAATTCGCCGCCATTGAGAGATTTGGTACTTGCATCGGTTGCAAGTGCACAAGCATATCTCCTCATTGTTTGGATGAGATGATGTGTTTGCAGCAGTGTTTTCGCGGTCCATGATCAATTTGGGAGGGGGGAATGGCCCCTTATATATTAGGTACCGGTCTAGTCGGCCAAAGTTTACATTCAAGTGGAAAAGGTGTCGTTTTTTTAAAATAAATAATTCCCATTGTCCTTATAATCATCGAAAAAACCATCGAAAATAACGTATTAAAGAGCATCAAAATATAGCTTTATGGACGTTTTTTGACATTTTTACTAACACTGTTTTTGACACAATTACGCAAGCAAATTTCGATGTTTTCTCGATGGCGTTAAAATTTTACAGTGCCAAAAACCTGCATACTATTCACTTTTCTTATAGGAAATTAGAAGCTTTGGGTGAAGGTGATTTGAAGATGCACCTCCCTCCCCCTTCCTTCTCACCTCCGGCGGGTTTCTACAGTATGCTATTTTTCCTCTTTTTTTACAATCATGTACAAATTGTTGCAAGCATATCTAGCCTAATTTTTTGGGGGTTTTTTTGCAGGTCTTAGCTCACAACCATCTATTTTGCTTCTTGCAAAGGTAAGCCCTTCTTAGGTCTCCCTAATCTTTGTTTATTTGCTTAATTTTTTCATACCAAGCCCTCTTTACCTCTTCCTAATCATGATTTATTTTCTTGATTTTATCATGCAAAATTTTTGGGGGTTGTAAAGTAAACCCTTCTTAGCTCTCCCTAATCTTTTTTTATTTTCTTATTTTTTTTCATATCAATCCCTCTTTACCTCTCCTAATCATGTTTTATTTGCTTGATTTTGTCATGCACAAACTCTATAACTTTCCCTATCCGATATTAGAAGTAAGCCCTCTTATCTTGTGTTTTTTTTTTCATTAGTTCTTTTTGTAAATATATGGCCACATGGCCTTGGGTGTTATGTTACATGTACAAATGCAAACCCTAATCCATGTCCATGCATACATGTATGTAGATCATGGATGAGGGATATAGCTCAGCAACAATGATCCCTGCTGGCATTACCCCCAAATCAACCATCCCACCTACTCCACGTGTTATGAGCCTCGATCAATTTTTATCTTTGATTGCACAAGCCATTCAGGGTAGTTTGCTTTATGCATAGGGAACCACAAGGCCCTTAACTCCCACCATGATACCCCTTGGGACCTTGCAAATTGTTCGTGCTATACAACCGATGGGAACTACTACAGCACAATAGCTTGGCATTAGCATTTATGACCCATACAACACCCCTATAGATACTACGGTAATGTCAACCTCTTTGGAGGGTGCCAATACCTTTTTTAAGTAGATAGGATGACCTATGATAATCAAGGGTTCTTGAACCTAATTAACATTACCAACTTTACCAACACCTCACTGTACTTGCAACAATAGGTGAAGCTTCAGTGGGGCCATATTTGCCACATGCCTTCATCGTTCTTATCCTTCATCGTTCTTATCCTTACGGAGATGCCATTGGACCATTTGCCTCTTCTTCGACTCTCCCCCTCTCTCTCTCTCTCTCTCTCTCTCTCTCTCTCTCTCTCTCTCTCTCTCTCTCTATATATATATATATATATATATATATATATATATATATATATATATATGTATGTATGTATGTATGTATGTATGTATGTATGTATGTATGTATATGTGTGTGTGTGTGTACACACACACACACACACACATACCAGACACTCATCTCTCTCATCTCTCTCTCTCTCTCTCTCTCTCTCTCTCTCTCTCTCTCTCTCTCTCTCTCTCTCTCTCTCTCTCTCTCTCTCCTGGGGATACACAAAGCACAAAGGAACATTTGGCCTAAACAAAATCACCTCCTTACTTATTGTATCCCTCTTGGTAATTTCATTTATCTTTCTCTAGTAAATATAGCAATACATGTATATATATATATATATATATATATATATATATATATATATATATATATATATATATGTATATATATATATATATATCGAGACACATCAAGGGTAGAGGTCATTTGAGCTCAGCAGGTTCACCCCTTTAATTTATGTCTTCATTTCTTCCCGTGATTTAAACTTTTTCTATTCCAAAAATAAGGATAAAGATTGAGAGTGAGGCTAGAGGGGGAGGGATAGAGGGATGACAAATACTAGGAGCAATGGCACTCCTCTCATTAGTATGCATACATATACATTTCTCTCACTGCACACCTAACTAAAAGAAGAGAATATTGAGATATCAATTTCAACTAGTGTTGCGAACATTGATGACCTGCCTGAGTAATATGTGTTTGTAGTGGCTTAGGTGTGCTTCCTAGGTATCCAACTATGAGTATTTGATCTTGGGTGGGACACACATGTAAGTGGACTCTTACTTTCCATGTTTCATTTGGCATCAAAGTGTAAATCATTTTGTTTATTTAATGCTTTGAGTCATGCCTTAGTGTTGATTCAATTAAATGATTAGAGAGAACTTTGGTGTATAATTTTTAAGGGTAAAAGGAAAACTATTTGAATAACCATTTAATGGAAAGAAAGAATTTATATGTTGGTTTAATATGGTTTCTAGCCTTATTGTAAAATGAGGCTTAATGTGGCATAAGGTTCTATGCCATGTTTTCCAAAAAGTTTGAAAATTCATAATTTTTTTGAAAGAGGATAATGTGAGAATTTAATTGATTTACAATTCTTTATAAACCATCATAACCATTTGGTTTGGAAACCAAGAGGTTTAATGCCATATACACCTTATGTGTGAGAAAAATGTATTTTACATTGTTCATAAGAGTGTAGAGGAGGAAAGCATTGATTTCTACATACCTATTTTGCATTGGGAGGCAATTAATTTAGTTGACTCTCCATGGGAAATGCAAGAAAGGTACGTACAATACCTTCTATGTATAGCCCACTAGGTTGTACCTTATAGCCCACTAGGTTGTACCTTATAGCCCACTAGGCTGTACCTTTTGTATAAAATAGTGTTCAATGGACAAAACTATGTGCATAGGAAAAAATTTCGAATTCGTACTCTCTTGCATAGGTAAGCATAGGGATCTCTATCTTGAACTTAGAGAGAGAGAGGAGCTACGAAGAGGTACCACCATGGGGGAGTCCCATGTGTGGGGGACACATGGTGGTACCTTTTACTTGAAACTGGACAAGTGCACTTGTTTAATTTCTCCTCTCTAACTTGACTTCTCATGCCTACTTGATAGGGATAAGGGTTGAATATTCAATGCATAACCTTTCAAAAAGGTTATGCCCATATTATCTAATAAAGAAATTCTAAAAGGAATTCTTTCTTATTTTATCTTTGGAACATGCACAGGGAAATAGCTGGCAAAGATAAGCCTTTCATTTCCTCACCGATACTCACTACTCTCTCAAAATCAATAGTTAAAGATAACCTTTCCTCACAAAGTTCATGAACAAAGACCTAGTGGGTAGGTCTCTGTGTCTGAGCAAGAAAAGTAGAGACCTTAAGAAAAAAAACCTTGATTGGATTCTATTGTGACTCCTCTCAGGCTCGCCAAAAGGAACATGTTTAAAATGTCATAGACTTGGCCTTATGCTTTCAAGTGTCCATTCAACAAGAAACCTCCTTAGTGGTGGTGGCAAAGCTATGCAACCACATGCATAGGCACATGCACACTTGGTATAGTTGTAGGTAATCCACTCATTGATGTCTATTACTTCAATAAAACGTTCTCTTAACATGGGGATGTTTGTCCACAAGATTTAATCTTTAAGTTAAAGAATATATAGATAGTGTTCCATGATAATACTCTAGTAAGATAGTGATGTGCATTTTTAAACTATGTGTTCTCCTCCATAAGTGAATTAAGTTAACTTAATGTTACTTTGTGGGCCCCTAAGCATACCTACTAAAGAAAAACACAGGTCCTCTTATGAGACCTTCCAAATAGTAATGGACTATTTCAAAAAGGATTCTTTAAATTTTCATTTTTCTAAGGTTTCTCATTTAATGTTAAGAGGAAAGGTAAAATCACCTAGCACATATGGCTAGCTTTTAATTTTCCAAGGTTTACATTTAATATTAAGAGAAAAGGTAAAATCACCTAGCACATATGGCTAACTTTTAATTTTCCAAGGCTTACATTTAATATTAAGAGGAAAGATAAAACCACTACAGGCCGCCTAAATTCCAACATTTAATCCAACAAAAATGATCTGGAATGAAAATACAGGAATGTCCATATGCACATCGGCACTCCTGTTGGTATCGAATCTTCGGTATAGTTGTCTAAAAAAATGTCAGAAATATTGTCCAAATATATATCAGAATAATAGTCTAAATAAGTGTCTATATATCAATCTAAATCCTAGTCGAAAAAACTTATTTTTTTGCACATATTTCGATGCTTTTTAGACAACTATTCAGGCACATATTTCGATGATATTTTAGACCGTTTTTGATGCTATTAGAGACGGACACAAGTTTTTTTTTTGGCATAATGGTGCATCTAGGTGTGTAGATATGTACTTGGATACACCATTATGCCAAATGTATATAGACCTTGCTTCAACTGGTCTCAAATGAAGAATTTGACACAATCAAACATTTAAGACAAAGATTTATTGATACAAAGATATGAGTAATTGCCGGCCAGATATATCAAACATTATACAAAAATTATTGCATACATAAATGTTACCGTTGTCAAGTAGTTTTTGTGAATTCTCTGAATGCATAGAATAAAGCTCGTATTGAAAGTAGGAAGTGGTAAAATAAAGGCAACAGTATGTTTTTGGTGGGAAATAAATCAGTTTGCTATGGGGATGTAGACAGGATGCATCTTAGTTGTTTGTTTCTCATATTTGTAAATATAACATGCTGTACTTGTATTTATTTGGGGGTATAAGGGAATTGATTCGTTTTATTCATGGAGAAGATCAACTTATATTGTGAAAACATGTCAGAAAAATTGTTATCAGTTTTTTTGGGTCAGTGATCTTCAATGGATTCATGCAAGTGGGCTTGAGGAAACCATATTGGTTTTAAAGGTCTTGGCACCCCTTATATCAAAAGGAAATGAGTAAGGTGAAAGACCAATGGAAAGGGAAAATGACACATACCTAAGGAAATTCAAAAATAGAAGGAGGCATTGGCAAAAAGAGGTAAGGTGGCGATGAAAATAAGTTGAGCCAAAAAGTTGTTAGTAGCCAGCGATTGCCAAAAGCTCAGAAAGATGCGTTGAAAAACAACAATGTGGAGAAGCAACGATATGAGCTAAACGATGAATCCAAGATAAGGTTAAGGTTAGGAGTTTTTGTGCGTACAAGTGATGGTTGTATATGAGTTTTTGGTGTTAAAAAACATTGTTATCTTCTGCCCTCTCTGTTTTGAGTGCATAATGAGACTCTGGCTTGGAGGTCGTCATGAGGCTAGGCTAGTTTGTGTCCGCTAGGTTGCAGATCCCAATAGCAATGTTTTGGATGGAACCCTGTTAGAGTACATGTTTGAGGAAAGTGTTTGTTTTCTTTTGAGAGCATTTTGGTTTAAGTTTTTAACCTTTCAACACCCTGAAGAGAAAGATGATTTTATCAAGATGATTATGATGTCCATGAAGAGCCATACTATACCTCTAATATCTGCCTAGGAAATAAGAGGTGAGGAGACTTTGTGAAGAAGAGATTTTGTGAAGAAGGAAGAGGGAGCTGTTACTTCTCAACTTCAAATCAATTCGTGTTGTTGCTGTGAGAGGATCTCTCTCCTATTTTGAGGGATTCTCATTTACTTTGGTCTGTGTATATATCACATAGAGTTGATGCCATATAGAATTAAGGTGGAAAAAATCAACCATACAATTAACAAGAGGCTGATCGCTACAACCACGGGTTTCTTGGATTAAAGATCTTCTAAGATTTTTTACCTCTTAGGAAAAGAATTTTGGCAACATGATCCTCTCCCTAGTGTTGGGCACTGAAATTACTGAAGTAGAATGTATCAGGTTTTCTGCTTCCGTGTTTTTTCCTTCAGAACTGACTACGAGTGGTTTCTCCTTCTACAAGTATCAGATTCTTTACAAATTACTGAGGTGGAATCTCATCTCCCGATGAAGTCTATCATATAGATTTATGTGAGGAGGAAGCCATATTCTGAATGCCCATTCTTGTAATAATAACCTAATATTGAGTATCATATGTGAATAGAGTGAATTCCATAATTCAGTTTGATGCCATAGTTTGATATTCTTGATATCCAAGGTTCTTGTTCTTCAAATATGTATCAATAATCTTCTATTTTCCAGTATTGTGATCATTGGTAAAGCGGATGTGATGTGGTGTAAGGATATATAGAGGCTTTGTGGTGCTCTACCAATTCTTAACACCGTACAGGCAAGCAAATTATACACTACCAAAAGGATGCAAAATGGATTTATACAACCCTAAAATGGATCTGTATAACTCCATCTACATGTCTAAGTAAAAAGAAGCTCGTAGATGTGAGCTACTAAATCTTATCCATCCGCGAGCTATTCTCCTATTGGGGAATCAAGTATTGCTCTCTGCAAAAACAATGCAATACCCACAAATCAGCCCTTGCAAACTAAAGTGATCTACAAGCTCATAAAATATATTCAAAAGGTGTAAAGTACCTGAAACCACAGCTTGCCAAATTTACACTCTTGCTGTCATGCTCCATTCGCTCAAGCAAGACTTAGGTGCCATGCTTGAACGCATAGCGCTCCTCCAGCTCAGTAGGTCGGCCCGCCAAATCACCCTCTCTTGCATGCATGCAAGCAACACATAAAAACATACAACTATACACTTTACATACACATGATAGGCCACAAGAAGCATGGATACTTACAAAATACTCATAGAATGAGTCCCATCCATTGCTCCTGAGGTGCGAGCTCCCCACGCTCTCACTACTTCCAGTTATTGCGTGCATCGTCGGGGGTTATTGGCAAGATTCCTCACTCCTCATCCCATTTCTTTGTCGCATCTTCCTCTTTCTGTACGTACCATTGGGAGTTATCGGCGTGCTTCCTCACATCCTCATCCCATTTCTCTTAGTCCATGTACCAAGGCTTTTCTCCCCCTCTTTTCACCGCTTGGGTGATATCAGACCGCTTGTGCTTCATAAAATCTCTCATGAGATCGTAGGTCCATCTATTTGGTACCTCCTTGCTACCTGGGACTGGCTTGAACCTATTCTTGATTTGATTGCATATTTGGGTTTTCTTCTCCAATGAGAGGTGGGGGAATGTGGTCATAGTGTCGTGGGTGAACACTATCCCACATAGTTGCCTTATGTGACTCTGCATCTCTTGTCCTACCTTATCAAGAACTAAATGCCCTTCCCACATTGTGTAAAGATATTGATTTGCATTGGGGAGAGGGCTACTACCAAAACATCGATTAGAGCGACGTGATGAGATGGGGGAGTCCGCAACACTATCTATGGGTGGCCGCTCTCGTGGAGGGGTATTTGCATCCATGGAACCACAGATACAACAACAACCACCAGCACTGAGACGTGAGTGTCTACTACGGTTGGAGGAACGGCCCGAGGCTGGGGTGTGAGTAGGGGATGGCACCGGTGTGACCATATGTGTGGTTTGCTGTGATGGGCTAGCTAGCTCATCCTGGGTGAAGTAGGCTTGAGGAATGGCTTGTTGCTATGTTTCAAGATTTGTGGGGAAGAAGTCATTAAATTTTAATTAAGAAATAAGGAACCTTAGATAAGCACTGAATTAACTTGAGTAGATAAACCAAGGAATCATTAGAGCATAGATTAAGATTAGTAATGTCTATAAAGTTCATGATTAGTTTAGAATTTACTTATATCTATAATTAAATTAGAATTTAGACTAGGCCAAGATTACCTTAGAATAGTTTAGGCCTCATCTGGAGTAAATAGGAAACTCATGAGCGCTAAAAAAGGGCATTGTGTATCAAGAGACATGGTGAGAAGCTGAAGGAAGCATCAATTGTGAGATATCCCACACAAGGAATGATAGTAGTTCACGTAACCAAATAAACTCACGACGAGGGAAGCTCAAATCATCTGCAATTTACATCAATTGTGAGAGATCCCACACAAGAATTTATAGTAGTCCCACGTAACTACCCAAGGAATCATAGTAGTCCACGTAACCAAATAAACTTGTACACAACTCCACAAGATGAAGTAAGCTCAGATCATTTACAAGGGCTGTAAGTAATTTAATTTCATGCACCTTCCATCTAGTCGAATCCTTGGTATGGCAAACCAAATCGGGAATTTATTGATGGTCAATTATTGTATTAACTAAGCCCTAGGTCACATGTTTTAATACAACCTAATCCAGATCACTCTTCAATAAGGTTCTCTCAACTCTAAAAACTCTAGACCTCTAAATAAGTGAGGAATCCATGGAGACCCATGTAGGTAACACACTTACGAGCAAGATGAGACTAGTGAACTTCACCACACTCGACTCCTTGTATCTATAGCACCTTCATCCCCAAGTAACTATATTAACTGTGCAATTAGACTTGTAAGTAACACACTTACATGCAAGCAACGACTAGTGAACTTCCAATCACCACTCAACTCCTATAGTCTCTACAACACCTTCATCCCCAAGTAACTCCATTAACTATGAAACAAGATTTGCAAAGGCCAGATGTTTAGGCATCCTACTTTTCTTACACAATCGGCCTAGTCCTTCTGGACCTAGCTGATCCCACTTTGTACCAAGAGGAGTTTAATAAGAGAACTCCTCAACCCTTCAAAACCCACACATGGGTAGTGCCCCACCCACAGATCTTGAAATTTGAACCTTGCCAAATAACCTACTCCTTATGGACCTAGCCCGTCCTACTTTGTACTAGGAGAAGTTCAAAAAGAGAACTCCTCAAGCCTTCAAAACCCACACATGGCTAGTGCCCCACCCATAGACCTTGAAATTTAAAATATCTACCACCTAAGAGTCCAAGGTAATTTGCTTCATATTGAGGAGTTTAACAAGAGAACTCCTCATAACCCTTCAAAACCCACACATTAATTTCCTAGGATTGCTATATTTTTCTAAGATTGCTATATTTTCCTTAGTCATATTCCTATGTTTTTAATTTTCTAAAGGCCTTCTAATTTACTAAATTTTCTTATCTATTTTCTAGTTAAATTATAATTTTCTTTTCAATAATTTTTTAGAATTTATTTATTTTAAAAAAAATATTATTACTATGTAATTCAATTTATGAGTTTTAAATTTCTCAATTAAAATTTTTAATGTTTTTAATTGTTCCTTTTTATTTTTCCTAATTTTAAAATTAAAAAATAATTTTCTTTTCTAAATATTTCTAATTTCTAATCTAGAATTAAAATTAAATACTCTAGATCTAGTTGATAGCTAATTTCTAATATATGATTAAGATTAATTACTCTAGGTCTAATGAATAACTAATTAAAAGACGAACTTAAAGAAAAAACTTTATCTTAAAATTAATCATCTTAGCTAGCCTAGTACTAACAAGCCTAACTAGCTAAACTATTTAATCTAACTGATTAAGATAAACCTAACAAACTAAAGGACTAATCTAAACTAAGAGCTGCTCTCTCCCTCTTTTTTATGTTTTATTTTCTAAATTTTTTGATTTGCTTTATTTTGTTTTTTGTTTGTTTTGTCTTTTATTTTTCCTTCTTTCTCTTTCTATCTCCTTTTGCTCTTTTTCTAGCTTCTTCTTTTCCTTAGTTTTGTTTTCATTCCCTTCCTTTTCTTCTCCTCTGACCTTTTTCTTTTCTTTTCTTAGTTCTTTTTCTTTTATAAGGTGCATCCCCTAATTTCCTTAGGGGGGTCGGCTCTCTCAAGTCTACCACCATGAGGTCCAATAGAGAAGGGAAGTAAGCTCGAGCTCTCATCTGTGCCATGGAGTGCCAAAGGTATGTCATACCTGGTGAACACTCCAAAATCAGGGCCAACCACTCTAGAAGGATGAAAGAGTCAATGTCGAGGCTAAGTCTATCCCTATTCTGGATCCGAATGAGGATCCAATTGCTTATAAATCATAGCATAGTATTCGGAGCTAATCCCTACCTTGTCACATATGCCTTGAGCATCTGTAGGTAGTTGTGAAGGTATTGCTTACCTCCTTCAAGCGTACTCTTGCAACATCATCACCAATGGTTTCGAATTTGGGGTTTTCCAATGCATACTTCACCATACCTTTGCTTAAGACCTTTGTAGTTGCATCATCAACCTCTTCACTTGGGTTGGAAAACATATTCTTCATGTTTGCACATTGTGCATACACCCGCCGATTATATTGCCCACTCCCTCTAGTCAACTCATGAAGTGGTTTGAGCAACTTCACACGCTCACGTTCTTGTTTGTTTTTCGTTGAGGGTCTAGCAACAACAGTCTTTGCAAGCATTGCTGCCATCTTTTTGTTGTCCTTCTCAAAACCCTATATTTTCCAATGCAGTTCTGCATTGTCTACCTCGACAACATGCACTGCATTTTCCATAACATGCATCACATCATGTGCAGACTCCGATACTCTCTCTCCTTTTCACTTAATGATTTTTTGAGCTCCTTAATCCTTGCATCCATGCCCATCATGGTGCGCTGAACAGATGTGCAAACACTATGAGCTTGCATTGCTAGTCTCCTAGTGTATCCCAACAATAATCCTGCATTACCTTCACACACATACTTAATGAAAGATGTAAGCCCACTAAATTATAGAGGTCTTTGGGTAATTGGATCGGGTGGATAAATACACCCCTCAACCCAAAGATCGACATGTTTTTTCCCTGCATTTCTGTCTGGTTGTATTATCTATGGTTGCTTTTTACTTGTTGTCGTTCTCGCAGTGCATACTCGGCCTACAATTGGAAGTGAATGTCTCTCTTCTTGTTCTGGCCTACATCCTAAAATTAGCATTTGGACAAAACAACTATTAACCAAAAATTATCTCTGGACAAAATATAACTATTAACAAAAAAATAGCTTTTATACATTTGTACAACTCTAAAATTTAACAAAAAATAACATTATTGAACACAACTTTAACCAAATATAACTTCAATATAATATAGAACTAAAACATAACTTGTAATCAAAATAACACTTGTTTCACCCAAATAACACAAAAATATCATAAATGAGAAATAACATTATTTGAACACAACATATAGACTTCAATATATCCTAAAACTAAATCATAACTATTAATCAACAATTATATTTTACACACTTGTTTCACTCAAAAAATCACTAATAAACAATCTAAATAACACATAAATAGCATCCTTAAACTCAACTATTATCTTCTATTTTACACATGACTAAATCACATTTAGAACAATAAGATGGTCAAAATAGAAAAGAAAACAAAATAACTCAGACAATATTAAACCATAACAAAACAACATAATAGATAACAAGATAGACATACCTCCATTGCTCTCTTGTTCTTTGATTCTTTTACTCTCTTGTTTCCAAAACTAAATCAATACTATTAATCAACAATTATATTCACACACTTGTTGCACTCAGAAAATCAGTAAATGAACAATCCAAATAGCACAGAAATAACATCATTAAACTCAACTACTATCTTCTATTTCACGCATGACTAAATCACACTTAGAACAATAAGATGGTCAAAATAGAAAAGAAAACATAATAAATCGGACAAAATTAAACCATAACAAAACAACATAACATATGACAAGATGGGCATACCTCCATTGCTCTCTTGTTCTTTGATTCTTTTGCAGAGATTAATGAACAGAAAGATGATTGAAGGGGGAGATAAATATGTGGTTCCAACTAAATGGCACCAAATAATCAACATACCCTTCAATTTTTGAGAAGATCTAAACTTTTTAATGTGGTTTAAGAGGGAAAGAAAGCTTTTGAGCATAGCTACTAAAGAAAACAAACAGAAATTTGAATTTTCTCTGTACAAAGGAGGGAGAGTGAAAAACCTAAAGCAATATCTCATCAAAGCAAACTAAAATCGCCCTAAACTAAAAACCCTACTTTTCCTATTCTAAAAAATCTAGAGAAGTCTCTAAAAAACCCCTGTATACTTAATGAAAAATGATGAAAATTAACAGTCACACTCTTAGAGCATAGAGGTAGGCGTGGGTAAAAAGAAATTCGAAAATGCGATGTCTACATCAAGTTATTCCGTTTTTTAATTTCTCCCATTTTGAAATACGTAAATGCAATCTATTTGGAAGGATTTAGAAGCTAAAAATTCATGTGGGTATTTAAGAGTGTCACATCTTAGATGCTTCACATTTTTAGATCAAATAGAATATTATTATTTCAGATTTGAGAATTTTGAGAACAAGTGGTCCTAACTTTGGACATGGGACAATACTATAATAAAATAATAGGTGAATCTCTTTTAAAAATAATATAAAGATATCTCCTTGATTCTATAAGAGCTAATATTATAACATTATTCTAGAATCTTTTTCTAGAGAGAGAGAGAGAAGTGAGAGAAACCCTTTAGGGGCAAAATGGAGAGTCCATATTTCTCCTAACATAACACAAGCAGAGTGGAGAGCCCATATTTCTCTCCATTCTAGTCTTCCACTATAACATAACACAAGCGCTCACCTTTTATTGAAATTTATTACAAGAATTTTGAATATCTTAGTTTAAATTAAAATAGCTTTTACTATCTAGTCTACTCTTCCACTGTGCATCTAACACATAAATCACAACCTCATAACCTTTTTGTTAACCTTACATGTAATAGGTGCTAAAAAGGCCTTGCTTTGAATTTTGCATTATGTGCTCCTATCATCACTTGCACCATATGATTCTCTTCTTATAGCATAATGAACCTTATAATCAAGAGGAGTAAAAACTTGACATGCAAAAATGCTTAACTGTTAAAACCCTAAGATCTCTCTAGATAATTGTTATGCATAAACATGCATAAATCAGGCATAAACTCAACCACCCAACCACCCTCGAGCCCAAGGGATGCACACATGAATCATAAATGAAATACATCATACCTCTACCTTGATGTCCCATACCATCAAGAGGTATAACACAATCCAATAGCATGTAGCTATAGTGTGAAATGGTAGGTGAGTAGATATGGACCTCTACACAAGAGACCATAGCATAAGCCTCCAAGCCTCCCTTGAGTGTGCTCCATGCCCCTATTATATAGGAGGGCCCTCAAGTGACTCTTCACTCTCCATTTCCCATATGTGTGACCCTTGGATGCCTGACCCTAACCTTAACCCTTAAGGTTAGTCCTAACCCATGCTCCACTCGAGCTTGTTCCCATGCTCCCATGCTCACAAGCCTAATGTGGGTTAGCCTCCTAGTATATGCACACATAATGTGCATATAACATACTTTCCCTCTCTCAAAACATTGCACAATGAAAAGAAGGAGAACTGCTGAACAATCTCAACCGACTCCCAAGTCGAATTCCCTATCTTTCCACCTAATTTTAACCTCAGGGATTAGTCAACTGCAAAGTTTCCTTTCCCTGAATTCAAGAACCTTATCATGTTCATGTGGAACATAGGATAAATCTTCGAGTTAAACGAGTTCTTGAGGAGTAACTGTGTTATCCTCACCTCCCAGTTTCCCTTTCAATCTATTGATATGAAAGACTGGATGAACTCTAACATGTGGAGATAGTTTTAAGTTCAAACGCAACTGTGCCAATCCGATGTATAACTCGAAAATGGACCACAATATCTAGGAGATAAAGTCGAGCATTTTTCCATTGACAAAGTTTGAAAATATTTAGGAACATTAAAATAAACCAACGCTCCTAGTCTTTTAAACCAGGAGCGTTGGTTTAAAATCAGGTTGACTATATAAATCACCTAAAGTACGAAACTAGAGAAAGAAATGCCAACAAAGGAAGAATCCAAATTTCCTTATCTGAACACAACAAGATAAACTTGTTTGAACTCTAAAGAAAGAGATTTCAACAAGTGAAAATGCCGATGAGATTACCCTCATCAAAACATGCAAGCTATAGATAAAAGAAATTTATCTAGAGAATGCCCACAATATAACTTCTAGTGAATTTAGAAAATAAGATTGTCTTTGAATGTTGAGGTCAACATGCTAAGTGATGTAAGCAAAGCAACAATCTTGAGCCCAAATTATCCCATAAGATAATATATGTGAGGGATTACTAGCGTCCCATACCACCATGATACCACCCATACATACCTTAACAATTTGAAAACTCCCTAGTATGCTGTCTAGGAAATATGAATAAAATCCTGTATAAAAGGAATAAGATAAAAGGAATAAGATGGCCTTATCCAGACTTTCACATACTAAAACTTGTCTCTATATACCTGAGACTACATCAAGGAATAACTCCTTCTGAGTACATCATTAGAAAAAAAATTAAATTATTGGTGCCTTTCTAATGATAACTACCCAAAACACAATAAAGTTAGGACAGAAAAATAACTCACCTAGATATATAAGCAACTAGGTATCCGATTTGGAATATATACAAGAGTATAAGAAATATACTCCAAAATTATATGCAAAAAACGAAGGCAAATGCTACCTTCAAGGCACATGAGATTATCCAAAAGATCAAAAGATCCTTATAAAACCATGGATAAAAGCATAAAAGCTTCTTAAATCCATGAAAACCATAGTTGATCATAAAAATCAATGCATACCATCTAATGGACATTAATCATGCCAAAAGAAGCATAAAAATTGGTGGCCAACTCATCAATCCCCGGAGTATATGAACGTGGTGTTGTTCAAGCAAAACTCCAAAGTAAACAAGTGAAACACATGTGTGTAGCACTCAATAAAAAACCCCTAGATACAAGTGATCTAGGTAGCACCTGAGTGATGAGTCCATATGTGATGAGTCCATATGCGATGAGAATATATTTTAAGTCCTCTAGAAGAATATTATTTCTTTTTTCCCTCTTGAGTAATTTGGGGATGCCTAGGTTACTCTTGCGTCATGCCGGCTAGGTTAATATCGTGGGTGACACCACTATAAATATTAATACGTGCGGTATATGACATATGTTTAAGGCCGTCTATGATTATTTCAGTTAGGTTTGTATTGGCAAGGTGATCCCTGGAAGTACTTACGCTTGGTAGTCATGAGTTGGTTATGATTTGTGCCTGTTTAATATTTGTGGGATTAATTTAATTATTAATTAGGCTTATATTTTCAGGTGATGAAGACTATGGGAATTGAAGAGTTTACTTTGGAAGAAATGTCTTGATTCATCACATTTCATTTTTGGCAAGCATAGTAGCTTGCAACCTTAGCAAATGATTTTTCCATTTTGAACTTTAGGAAAGATACATTTATAATGTGGAATTCAATAAAGCCTATGGCTTTACCCTAGTCCCAATAATTGACACTCTATTTTTGTAAAAGAAGAGTGCCGTGCTCTCTAAAAAGCACATTTTGTATATTTTGGGACTATAGCCTAATTTTGGTGAAAAGAAAGCTAATAAAGAAATACTCTTGTGTGGGGAGAGGCCACTCTTGTGTGGGGAGAGGCCACGCACAAGAGGGGGGAAGATTGCACCCAACATGGTCCATTGAGCTAAGTATTTTAAATTTTGTTAAGTGTTTGAATTTCAATTGATTTGATTTAGTTGAAGCTTGCAAAGCATTGGTTTTTATGGTTGAATCAATTCTTGTGAATTCTCTACTCTTCCATAATCTATCCTAGAATAAGATTCCGGTTGCAGTGGTATCAGAGCTTGGGCTAGGAGATTTGTGGAGAAGGTAGGAAAGGGCTTCAACTTCTCAAAAATCAAGAAAGTGCAGGAAATTATCCAGTGGGACAGAAGGGTGTTTTATAGGTCTTTACCCAAAGGACAAAGATTCAAAACTAGATCTACTCTCAAACCCACTCACCACCCTGCAAAACCATCCCTCTCTATCAAAAAGTGGTTTTTCCAAATACTCAATGAAATCAAAATCTGACCGCATGGATGAAATCCTCATAGCCAAAAACCTCACAGTATTCTCTCAGAAATCAGAAAGCTTCAAGCACTAGCAAATCCATAATGGATGGAGCACATTAATCAGTGTAAAAGCCATCAAAAAATTCTCAAAAAGAAACCCAAGAAGGAGGCGCATGACGGCAGCCTGCCCCGCGGCACAAATCGGCGTCGTGTGGAAGTGATTAAAAAAATTACACAAGCTTAATCTACATAAGCTTAATCACTTTCTAATCTAATCTTACTTTTCCCAAACCCCATGCAAGTCACATCACCTTTTTTAGCCTTTACTTCTCCTATTTTCAAATTTTAAGAGAAATACAAAAGGTTTTCAAATCTGAAATTTCTGGGTGCAGAAAAGTGATTTACAGGTTTTTAAAGGCTTAAAAATTGCCTAGAAAAGGCCAGAAAATTCCAAAATCATTTTTAAAAAATTCTAAAAATTTTCAAAAAATATTACAGAGATTGGGCAAGGTTTACACGATTGTTTTGAGCAGGTTTCAAAGTGCAAAAAATTATTTCATTAATAATTCGACCAGCCCAAGTCTCGTGAATCACGCAGAATCGCTCGAGATTTGTTTGAAGAAGACGACAATGAAGAAGAATCATTCAAGCAAGAGGGTAATTCCGATTCAGACTACTCATGACAAGAAGGTAAACCTCATGTTCATTCTTTGCTTAAAATAAAAGGAACGATAAATGGACATGAAGTTCTTATTTTGCATGATGATGGTAGTACACATGATTTCATTTCTGAAAAGGCACTTAGAGAATTAAATCTTCATTCTTCACCTACGCACTATAAAGTCAAAGCAGCATTTACTGGAACAAAGTATAATTGCATGCAAGAGAGGTGAAAGGTTTGGATTTATGCATCAAGCCCTTAACAGAAAAGAGGGATTTCTTAGTTGCACCTTACAAGGGGTAGATATAATTTTGGGTATGCCTTGGAGACACAAGTACAACCCTATTATAGACTATGACACTCATAGCATTTCTCTAAGGAAGGACAATGAAAATATTATCCTCCAGTGTCTAGTCAAAGGAGAAATGAGTCCTTTGTTGAGTCACACTCAAGCAAAGAGAGCTCTAAGAAAAAGAGACAAGACTTATATAGTATGGGTTAACCAGCTTGATGCTGAGTCTGACACATCCAAAAGTCCAAAGTTTGATCTTTTTATCTCCAAATCTACCTCCAGGATTACCTAAGTCTAGGCCTGATGATCATAGTATTGACTTATTGCCTGGAAATTCTCCGCCTTGTAAAGCTCCCTATAGAGTCAACAATTTAGAGCAAAAAGAAATCCAAAACCAAATAAAAGACTTGCTAGAGAGAGGCCTTATTCGACCTAGTAGTTCACCTTTTGGAGCTCCAATACTTCTTGTTAAGAAGAAGAACAAAACTTACCGAATGTGTGTAGACTATCGTGCATTGAATAAGATTACTATCAAGAACAGATATCCTATTCCTAGGGTAGATGATCTTCTTGACAAGCTTAGAGGATCAAAGGTCTTTAGCAAGATTGACCTAAAGTCTGGGTATCATCAAGTTTGTATGACTCAATCTGACATTTTCAAGACAGCTTTTAGAACCCAAACTGGTCATTATGAGTTTTTGGTTATGCCATTTGGTTTGAACAATGCTCCAGCTACTTTCAGCCGTATGATGAATCGCATATTCCTTAAGTTTCAAAGTTTTGTTATAGTGTTCTTTGATGACATTCTTGTTTTCAGCAAGGATCGACAAGAGCATGAACAACACTTGGAACAAGTGTTCAACCTTTTGAGAGAAAATGAATTGTATGTCAATCCTGAAAAGAGTTCTTTCTTTCAAGAAGAGATTGAATACTTAGGTCATATAGTGTCGGCTTCTGCAGCGATTCGTGTAGATCCTAAGAAAATTGAGTGTATAGCTTCTTGGCCTACGCCTGGAAACATACATGATCTTAGATATTTTCTTGGCCTATGTAGTTATTATAGGAAGTTCGTCAAGAATTTTGCTTGTATTGCTCATCCTTTGATTGAACTCCTTAAGAAAGCTACAAATTTCAATTGGACTAAAAAGCAAGATAAATCTTTTGCAACACTCACGAATGCTTTAACACAAGCACCAGTTCTAACACTACCTGATTCTCAAAGACCATTCTTTATAGTAGTGACTGATGTTAGTGGCAAAGGATTTGGAGCTGTTCTTATGCAAGACAACCATCCTATTGCTTATCAAAGTAGAAAGCTTAAGCCTGCAGAGCAAAATTATAGCACATATGATAAGGAATTAGCAGCAGTAGTGCATGCTTTGAAAATCTGGAAGCATTACCTAATGGGTTCTGAATTTCTCATCAAGACAGATCAACAAAGCATTAGGCATTTGCTTACGCAACCTCTTATTTCAGATAGGCACATCAAATGGGCATCTTTCATTCAAAGTTTCCAACCTATGATTCAATACTAACCTGGAAAAGAAAATGTTGTTGCCAATGCTTTGAGTCGAAGACCAAATATCAACAACATTTCCATTATTGAAAGTGAACCATTTGTACTTATGAAAGAAACTTATGAAGTTGATCCAGATTTTTCTGAAATATGGATCAAATTGCGTGAAAACAATTGGACACCTCAAGGAAGTTATTCTCATAATGATGGCTATCTTTTCTTTGAGAAAAGATTGTGTGTTACTCAACCTTATAGACAACTTGTCTTGGAAGAGATGCACCAACCACCATTTGTGGGACATAGAGGAGTTTTCGCAACACTTCAAGTAGTTTCTCGAGAATTCTTTTGGCCTCATTTGAAGAATGATGTAGCTAAATTTGTAGCTGAATGTAACATTTGCCAAGCAATTAAAAGCTACAAAGGCAAAGCTTTAGGATTGCTTATGCCTCTACCCATTCCTGATAGACCATAGGAACAAGTGTCTATGGACTTCATTACTGGCTTTCCTACTACTTCCAGTCATCATGACATGATTTGGACAATAGTGGACAAGTTTAGTAAGCAAGCCTATTTCATTCCATGTAAAAAGACACTAACTTCTCAGCCGCGAACATATTTGTCAAGCAAATCTTTGTTCATCATTGTCTTTGCCCAAATCTCTTAAGACATTAAAATAATAGAGCCCATATCTTTAAAAAAATACAGAAATGTCAGATTTCATGTCATAAACTATTATTTCATGTTAGATGTACCTTGTGGTCAGCACATGGAAGTTTGAAAACTGAAGTCCATTTTTTATGTTTAACTTTTTACTTTCCCTCCTTTTGCATTTCATTACCTTTTCATTTTTCCCCTTTTTGGCAGAATTAAATTTTGCCATATCTTCTGCAACTCTGGTTCTTTCTTCAAGAAAATTTTCAGGCATGTTGTTCTTCACCATAGCTCGCTCCTCCTAAAATTTCATCTCATTTGGACAAAACGTCTGTGAGTTATGCCCGTTTTCTCACATGAACTTTCTCTTCTCTTTTGCACCACAGAGAGCTATCTTGATTGTGAAGTGGCATCAAATTCTTGTGAGTAATTATCATATGTTTAGGGTTTGTCTATGTTTTATCTTGATGTGAGTAATGATCATAGGTTTAAGATTTGTTTATGTTTTGTCTTGATGTGTTGCTATTTATTTTCACAGGAGCAAGGTTGGGAGCAACAAGGTTGTGTAAATCAAAGTAGTAAGTTGTTTATTTCTTGTTGTTTTAATCTTTATTTGTTGCTTACAATCTTCTTTACACAAAACAGTAATGATTTGAAGTGGCATAAAATACCACAATAATGATCATAGGTTTAGGATTTGTTTATGTTTTGTCTTGATGTGTTGCTGGTTTATTTTCACAGGAGCAACAAGGTTGTGAGCAGTAAGTTGCTGTTGATTTCTTGTTGTTTTAATCTTTATTTGTTGATTACAATCTTCTCTACATAGTAATGATTTCAAGTGGCATAAAATACAACAATAATGATCATAGGTTTAGATTTGTCTATATTTTGTCTTGATGTGAGTAATGGTCATAGGTTTAGGGTTTGTTAATGTTTTGTCTTGATGTGTTTATGTTTTTTTCCATAGGAGCAACAAGGTTGTGTAAATCAAAGCAGTAAGTTGTTGTTTTAATCTTTATTTGTTGCTTACAATCTAACATATATATTTATTAATCATGCAGTCTAGCTTTATTAATTTAGATGTCTTCAAGGAGGAGGAATATCAGTAATATTCACACAGTGGAGGTGTTTAATAAGAGAGATGATGAAGGTAACTGGATCCCTGATCGGTACAGTAAGTTAAATTGGATTTTAATGCGACCAAGTACTCGTGGCAATTTCAAGGAGGTCAAGCTCAAATATCGTGGCAATTTCAAGGAGGTCAAGCTCAAATATGTCACAGACCCCAACAAGAAATGGAAAGGTATAATCATAGAGTTCAGGAGACGCACAAATGGTATGAGTACAATAACATAGGCTTTCATTCAACATGTTTATATGCACAAAGAGATTCGAGTGCATTATGATAACTTCAATGAAAGACATAAGCCTAACAGTAAGTTTATATCTTTGTGCTTTGAGTCCATGGTTATTAGATAGAGTTTTAATACAAGCATGTTTACAGCTTTATATCCATCCACTCTCATGAATGGCAGAATGTAGAATGTTTTAGTGGAAAGCTAAATGTTTTACATGTAGAGATAGGTGCCTTGATCTATGACAACAAGAGTGCAAGCGAATTGGCATCTTAGAATGTTTACTTTTATGATTCAGTGTATGATGTGGAGAGACATAGTTTGGAGTATATTCCACTACCACGGTTCTCTAGCCCCACAGGAATGGTATAATCCTAGCTTAGACATGTCAGAAGCATGTAGGGTAAAGATAAAAACTGATGTTCATGCTGCCATGAAACCATCCACAGGCTCTAGAGATGTGCATCTAAGTTGGTTTGTACCATTTGGTTTGTTTGCACATTTGTTTGGATCCTATGAAGTAGTTAAGAAAACTAAGATTAGTTATCAATGCATTGGATGACTCGGTCTCACTGGGTGAGTCATGGCATCTCAAGAGAACTCACCACGATGATATCATTGAGTGCAGAATTACTGTGTCAGATGTTACCTTTAGGTAAGATTGTACTTCTGTTGATTGTTGATGGTTTTTATTCATAAGTACTTCATTGCAAGAAAATTGATTGTTGATTGTTGATTTTATGTTTTTATGTTGGTTGTTGTTTGTTTTTTATGACAGGTACTTCATTGCAAGACAAACTTTGTGCATTCGCTTCTTTAAGTATAAGAGGTAGCAACTTCTACCACGAGGGGAGTGGCTCAGCTTGGACCAAGACATGCAAGATGGCACGCATTCAGCACTCATTGATGTGGTTATTCTTTGGGAGGGTCATGACCCTTTTAGCATTAATGTAGAGAGTCATTGGCCTCTTAGTTTTATGAGGCAAGAAATCCAACTTATGTCCAATAAGCCCCCCTTGTAATTTCTAATTAAAGTTGGATGGTAGGAAGGTTGGGAGTCGAAGTGAACATTGCAAAACATGCAAGCAGTGTGTTGCTCCACACATCCTTGAGATTGTGGAGTCAATGTAATTCTTATTCTTCCAAGTGAATATAAGATTGTGGAGTCGAAGTGAACATTGCAAAACATGCAAGCAGTGTGTTGCTCCACACATCCTTCAGATTGTGGAGTCAATGTAATTCTTATTCTTCCAAGTGAATATAAGAAGTTGTTTCTCTAAAAGTATCGTAAATTTAAATTTTCTTCATTTTCATAAAGTGTTGTGGTTTTTTAAGTCTATTGTGTTTCAAACCCTTTAATATGTAAGAAAATAATAATAAGTATAAGTAAGTACAAATGTAAATATAAATATAAGTATATATTTAAATATAAATAATAATATAATTAATTATGCTAGAAATATAAATATATTTTTATGATTTGTTATATTTTAATGAAGTGTATTAATTTTTAAGTCTATAGATATAAGTTTAAAAAGAAATATTATGTTAAGTATATATTTAAGTGTAAATAATAATATAAGTAACTATGTAAATAATATAACTATGTAAATAATATAATATTATAATATTTTTATGATTTGTTATATTTTAATGAAGTGTATTAATTTTTAAGTCTATAGATATAAGTTTAAAAAGAAATATTACATTAAGTATATATTTAAGTGTAAATAATAATATAAGTAACTATGTAAATAATATAACTATGTAAATAATATAATGTAATGTGAAATAGAAGTATGATTTATTATTTATTATATTTTAATGAGGTGTTCTTTATTTACTAGAGTATAAACATAAGGTATAAAAATAAACATAAGTTTATAGATATTTGTAAGTAATATAATAAACACAAGTATAAATTTATTATAAATATTATAAATTTAAGTGTAAGTATAAATATTAGTATAAGTTATAGATCAAACTCATTTATACTATCTATTCTCTAGCTCTCCCTTTGTGTGCTTACTATCCCCACTACCCATCATGGCCACCTCCCCTACTTTCACTATGTGGATTAGCAGCACTCGCTATGCTCACCTTAGGGACCATATCTACCCTAGGTTTTGCAAGAGTTTAGACCTCGAGGCTATCATCTCCACCTTAGACCCAAACTCCACCTTGCTAGCTGCATTTTGCGATGCAATCGATGACTTCACCTACTCTATCCCAAATTCCACCTTGAGTTGGATTCCTTTGGAGTTCCTCTTCAACATGAAGAGTGGATCCAACCACAAGAAGGCGGTGAACAGAGCTCTAGCTCATGTCAGACAAGATTTCTACACTACTGCTGTCTTAACCTCCTATGAAGAGCACATCTCACTCGATCTCATTGAGCGGGATATTACTTTTGCTATTTACATCTTGAACTCTGATGTTTTAAGAGCCATAGGATGATGACATCCACGATCTCCCTCTAGTGGAATACATAGATACAGAGCTAGAGGACACCACTCTAGACCCTGCCGTTGAGGCCGTAGAGAGCTCTCGCATGGCGCTTGCATCCATCCAGCCTGATGAAACCCAAAGTCATGACCCACCACTAGCTTCATTGAGTGCCATCACCATCGAAGGGGTGGAGTACCTCCTCGTGCAGGATGTGTTGGAGCTCTTGGACTTGAGGGAGGAGGAACTATATAGGATACTTGTGTGAGATGCCAATGATGATTTCTTGGATTTTGATTACCAAGAAGCCCTACCACAGGTTGATGAGGTAGGGCGATATGATGAAAGTAGTGTAGATGATATCTCTGCTATCATTGCCGTCTAGAAGTAGATTGAGGATGCAGCTCCTCAATTTGAGATCTTAGATGAAGAGTTCGAGCACTTGCAGAATGAACTCTTCGGACCTCGACCACAGCATGCAACACCTGTGGTCC
This sequence comes from Cibotium barometz, assembly GCF_041138505.1. NCBI lineage: Eukaryota > Viridiplantae > Streptophyta > Polypodiopsida > Cyatheales > Cibotiaceae > Cibotium > Cibotium barometz. The sequence goes on along the minus strand of NW_028229438.1, from coordinate 78,377 downwards.
AGCTGGACGGTAGCAGACCCATTATTCCAGGAGCAGATCTGGAGGCACCCTTGCAGAAGGAGCTTGACGAAGTAGAAAAGGCATCTCCTTTTACTAGTTGCTCCCTAGATTTCATATTTAGGGCCTTTAGGGTATGTTGATCCCACATGTATGATCCTATGCCCATCAGAGGCTGGGAAGTGCACTGTCCGAAGGCTCGCGTCGTGGGAAGCCCTGAATTTGCAAAAATCAGGGCTTCCACGACGTGAGCCTTCGGAGAGTGCACTTCCCAAGCTCTGATGGGCATGTGATCATACATGTGGGGTCTACATGCCCTAGAGGCCCTAAATATCAAATTTGGGGCCATTCTAAAAAAACAATCATCCTCTCCCATGCATTGCATGATCGAGTTGACATCAATTTTATTGGTTTATAGAAAATTGTGTATCTTGATGAATTTGCATCGAGGCATAGTGGAAGATCTGGGGGCCAAGGAAGGGTTCAGGACTCTGCACTCAAGAAGTACATTGGCAAACTTGCCAATGATGTGATAGTCTTCCACCAAGACGCTCTCCAAGGTATGCGGAGAACTTTTTGAAGATTAAAGCACTTACAAAGGGTGCTGCATTCAAACTTATTCTTGCTAAATCAAGTTTGGAAAAAGTTGTTCGACTTCGACACTCAAAGTTACTTTACTTGTTCTTGACTCAAAGGTCAGGGCCTTTACATTCTGTGGTGGCCCATGGCATTGTTGTTGCGGGGGAACAAGATCCAACCATCATCATCAGGACAGAGCTTGAAGGGTTCCGTGTTTTGATTCCAGCCATCAAGGCAGCTTCAAAGTCTGGAGAGCCTAGTAGTAAGAAGCCTAGGATATAGCTATGATGATTATGTAACTTTTATGACTATGTAATTTTTTATTCTATGAATGGAAATTTGGGTTGCAGAGTTTTTTGTTTAATACATATCTTGTAATATATTTTATTAGTTGACTCAAGCAAATAAATTCAAATTACACACGTAACTCAAATAAAAATTGTATCCATTCGAAGACACATATAAATTAACAAATTATATAAACCAAATTAAAAGAGACTTATTTGCAACACAAGATAAGATAAAAAAAATTTAAAGATATACATCGAGCTTTACATAGCTTTTGAGAATTACATTCATGCGAGATATATAAAAATAAAACTAACGATCCTGGCCTGGAGGATCTCTCCAGCGTCGCATGCGTCGCACCAATTGCATGTCCTTTTCACTGATGTGGTGACCCTCTTCGCATGGACAGCTGCAAACATCGTGTCACTAAAAATGTCCACTAGGAATGCCTCCACAGCCTCCTAGAGTGCCTCCAAAGTTTTGCATGTCCATCGCGTAGGTAGTGGGCTTGATGCTGCGCAAACCTAGAACTTCCTATCACACGACGGTCTTGCAGATCCTGCATGGTCTCTCGCACCACACGTTGGAAGGAGAGCTTAGGTATGAGTAGGTTCACCGTCTTTTGGTATTTCCTAATCTCATGGAGAGCCACAGTGCCAGGCCTCCACCTACGCTTGCGATGTTGCCCGTGTGGTTGGACGGGGGGTACCCCACTTCCAACCTTGGGAGGCCAGACTCTCCTAGCAGTTTGCTTGGTGCGAGCCATGCTCTTGGAGGTGAGAGAGAGAAATGAAAAATGAGAAATGAGGTGGAATGAGGGTTACTTCCATACTTATAGATGAAAATTTATATATTTTCTAAATTAGCTCAATACATAAATTTTTTAATTTTTTAATTTTTAAAAATAGTTTTCCTTATCAGAACGAGCTCTAATTTTAT